>NC_137827.1:3578815-3653815 GCF_963921795.1 Nannobrachium achirus
CTGCAGCCATGTCGCGTCTGTTTACTTTACAAGTTTCACGTGTAGTGCATAGTGAGTGTGAAACATGCTTGTTGTTCCACTCCAAGTCCCGGAAAAGCTGTGTTGTGATTGGCCAGTAGTCACTTGACTCATTTTGATTGGTGGTTGAACGTGGGTGTTCCGTATACCCTTGACCAGAGCCCTCAAAATATGATTGGTTGATCAAACTGACAATCCACACCAAGGCTTGTATTATGGGGAACTGGCTCAGGGAATTCTGGAAGACCTGCGAGTGAGAGTAATCTGCGCAGAGACTCAGTAGAAAAAATCTCTCATTGGCTGTTATTTTCCCCAGCACACAAGCACTCCCTATGCACAGAACTTGGGGAAGAAACAACTACAACGAGTATAGCGAGCGAAACAGTGCAGTTTAACAGATTACCAACACAAATAATTGTAATTATTTTAATAAAAATAATAAAAAATAAAAATATATTTTTTATTTAAAAATAAAAATATTATTTTCTTTCTTCTGAGGATCCCTGGGTCTTCTCTGAATACCCTGAAGGTCCTGAAAATTCGCCACTGATATATATATATGTATATATATATATATATATCAGTGGCGATGCGTGCCCCAAGGGACCGGACCTTCGGGGACGCACCACCGCCCCCCCCCCCCCCCCCCCCCGCGTGCACATGCGCGCAAATTGTATGCCTTTTTCATTCTTCTTTTTCTTTTACAAAACTGGTTAACAATGAACAGCAGACTGTGTACAAGGCAAGCACGCTGGGTAGGCTTAACCTACACACATACTCCAAACCAAGACTTCCAAACCAATGCCAATATAAGGATTAAATAGATGTGCGCTGCTGACAGACAGAGCCACACAAGACACAACCAGCGCAACCAATTGAAACGTCCATTTAACATAGCGTGCTTTACAAAGCAAAACGCACTGTCCACCATCATGTAACAACACCAGCTATCAATGTAAAGAAAGACCACGTCAAGAAAGACCCACATTAAATAGACAAAAACAGGCCTAAGTGTATCAATCTGTCTTTCAATGTTATATGAGATACATAAAGTGGTTCCTGTGTAAATAAGCTGTAAGGTTTACTAGGATCTCCTTTTAGCTGACCAGTGATTTGTACTGTCATGAAACTGTACCTTTTCCAATTGCAAACTTCTAATACATTCTTCAATGATCAATCAATGGAAATTAAATGCACAGCGGCATATCCAGCAATATAAATTAATTCAGTTTCTCTCACCAATGAAGTTCACTTGAAGAAAAGAAAAACATCCTCCTGTCCTTTTGGGTGAATTTCTCAAAGATGGGTTCATAAAGCTATCATTCCTTTTAAGTTCTGTCCATCTTTTCATAAAACAGTCTTCTTGAAAAAGGCAACGATAATAATAAATCCACAGCGTTCACTCCAGCTGCAGCCATGTCGCGTCTGTTTACTTTACAAGTTTCACGTGTAGTGCATAGTGAGTGTGAAACATGCTTGTTGTTCCACTCCAAGTCCCGGAAAAGCTGTGTTGTGATTGGCCAGTAGTCACTTGACTCATTTTGATTGGTGGTTGAACGTGGGTGTTCCGTATACCCTTGACCAGAGCCCTCAAAATATGATTGGTTGATCAAACTGACAATCCACACCAAGGCTTGTATTATGGGGAACTGGCTCAGGGAATTCTGGAAGACCTGCGAGTGAGAGTAATCTGCGCAGAGACTCAGTAGAAAAAATCTCTCATTGGCTGTTATTTTCCCCAGCACACAAGCACTCCCTATGCACAGAACTTGGGGAAGAAACAACTACAACGAGTATAGCGAGCGAAACAGTGCAGTTTAACAGATTACCAACACAAATAATTGTAATTATTTTAATAAAAATAATAAAAAATAAAAATATATTTTTTATTTAAAAATAAAAATATTATTTTCTTTCTTCTGAGGATCCCTGGGTCTTCTCTGAATACCCTGAAGGTCCTGAAAATTCGCCACTGATATATATATATATACATATATATATATACATATATATATATATATATATATATGTATATATATATATATATATATATATGTCTGTATGTTTGCTGTAAAAACAGTAAGCCAGAACAGAGAGAAGTGGACAAAGGACGTCCGCTTCTCCTTCCAAAGATCCTGGCATTTTAACCCATTCAGACCAAGAAAGCATCGATGTCATAGATTTTAACTATATATCGAGAGTTATCCTGTATATTGAGTAGAACTAAATAATTAAATATGTATTCTATATATTCAAATTGGCCAAAGGAAGGCAAATGGCTCAGCCATAACCATATAAGGATTTCCCAATGCAGCTACGCCTATTCGCCCCAAATTTGGAGTGAGTTATCTAACCTCAATGTGTTGTCACGGCATCAGCTGCAAACAAATCAGTCAGCTCCACATATGGGCACAAACGCCATATATGGGCATATACTGATGACATCAGCGATATCCAAAACAAGCTCACAGCCCAGAGCTACATCGCTACAGAGAACTGGTAGATGAGGCTCAGGCGGGGCGAACTCACGGTCACATTGGCTAGACGCTAGCGAGCATATAGTGCATGTAACCACCAATGTTATTTAAACATAAACAACATGTATCACTTTTATACGACATCCAAAATTACTTCCATGAAGTTCGGTCGTCTAACGCTTGGACTGGTTTCCACGTGTCCCGAAGCAAACGTCAAGAGCGTCCTACGGCAGCAGAGTCCGTCGGTCCGGGCAACGTTCGTCTGGACCTGGTCACGTAAACCCGGCGCACGGACACCATCGCAGAAGCGGACCGCTCAGGCCGCGGACATCGCCGGTCACAGCGCCTCCTCGCGCCCTCACCACGTCGGCGGCGTTCGTCCCTCCTCCTCGTCCTCCCGGGCGACGACGGCGGACCCCGGCGAACTGAAGCGGTTCCGCTCGCTGGCCGGCAAGTGGTGGGACGAGCGCGGGGAGTTCGCCGCGCTGCACGCCATGAACGACCTGCGAGTGCCCTTCATACGGGACAACCTGTGGAGCCCGCGTGCTGGGCATCGACCCCGTGGAGGAGGGCGTCGACGTGGCGCGGCTCCGCGCGTCCCGCGACCCGGAGCTCCGCGAGCGGGTCCGGTACCGGGCCTGCACCCTGGAGGAGCTCACCGGGCGGGTCCGGTACCGGGCCTGCACCCTGGAGGAGCTCACCGGGCGGGTCCGGTACCGGGCCTGCACCCTGGAGGAGCTCACCGGGCGGGTCCGGTACCGGGCCTGCACCCTGGAGGAGCTCACCGGGCGGGTCCGGTACCGGGCCTGCACCCTGGAGGAGCTCACCGGACGAGAAGGGGAGTTTGACGCCGTGGTGGCCTCGGAGGTGGTGGAACACCTCGCGGCCGGAGACCTGGAGACGTTCGTTCGCGGCTGCGACCTCGCACTCCGCCCGGGCGGCTCGCTCTTCGTCACCACCGTCAACAGGACGGCGCTGTCGTACGCGCTGGCCGTGGTGGCGGCCGAGCGGCTGCTGCGCGTGGTCCCCGCGGGGACCCACGACTGGGAGAAGTTCGTGGGCCCCGCGGAGCTGGAGCGGACACTCCAGCGGGGGTCCGGCGGGGGTCGGTTCCGGGTGCGGTCGGTGCGGGGCATGCTGTACAACCCGCTGACGGGGCGCTGGGGGTGGAGCCGCTGCACGGCCGTTAACTACGCCCTGCACGCCGTCAAGATGGGCTGACTCTTCAGGCTCGTTAACTACGCCCTGCACGCCGTCAAGATGAGCTGACTCTTCAGGCTCGTTAATTACGCCCTGCACGCCGTCAAGATGGGCTGACTCTTCAGGCTTTAATGCTCTTTTCATGAAAATGTTTTTGAAGCGGTGAAAGCCGCTTCCAATGAGTGGCTTTGTGTGTCCCACGCCCATATATGGTCATTTCAGTCCAGAATGAACAGGTTTTTTCAAAAACAAAATGTGTGTTTCATGTCCATATAATGGTCATCTCAGTCCAGAATGAACAGGTTTTATCTGTCCCGTCCGTCCGTCCGTCCGTCCGTCCGTCCGTACGTGTGTAGTGTCCGTCCCGGTCTGATGATTGGATACTTTGAGGATTGGTCAAGCTTCACATGACAATTCGGCCCTCCAGATAAAAGCATTAATTCATTCAGAATATAAAGAATGTATAGATCACAGATAGCGCCGCCCATGGCTGCTGTGGTGACTACGTGTTGCGTTCTGTCGGTGTTGTTTGGTGTTTGTCTGTTTTTCGTTTTTATGTTATATGTGAAAAAATGATTTGCAAAAATGTAGTATGCCAAAGCAAATTCCTATGTGTATTACACAATGGTTAATAAAGTAATCTGAATCTGAATCTGAATCAGAGTTCATAACTCTAGAACACATAGAATAAAAGTTCACAGCTTCACTTCGAACCGAGGTTTGATTTTTTTCTTTTTTATCCGAGGCACCCCTACATTATAATTTTCAGTCCCAGCACCTTATATTTATAGCATATCGTCATTGTCAGGTGGAAACCTTGTATGTCCAAAACTGTTTGTTTTGTATTTATCATCTATAAAATGTACAAGTGAAAACAACGGATCTACAAGCACACAACGGTTGTGTGCTTGTAGATCGGCTGTTTTCACTAGTTTTGTGCAACAGTCTTGTAGGATGAAGCAGGGTTTTGCTTTACCAAAAGACGTACACATTTGAAACTTGGAGATACAAGGTTTCTGCCCGACAGTGACGATATTTTAGTGATTATGCTGCGAGGAAAACATTGAGATAATAGCCATTTTGGTTGGAACTGACTGAAAATACGTTTGTGTTGTCCAAATAAATTCCAAATATTATCAAATTATCTTGCGGCACCCCTGGACTGCCATTGCGGCACCCCGGGGTGCCCCGTCACCCACTTTGAAAACTCCATGTATGTACAGACAGTGCGTATACATGTGCATTCCCATGCCCATTCCGAGAATGGGCGCGCGCGTGCGCAGTGAGCGTGCGCATTGTTTTAAGGGTCCTGGTTTGAGGGGCTGAATATACAGTATGGTCACCCTAATTTAGTTTAACGTTTTTTCCCTTTTATTGTCATAATTATGGAGATCCCTGTGATGTCAGGGGAACCAAATCCCTTTCATGCCCATATATGGAGATGTGATGCCAGGGGAACCAAATCCCCTTTATTGCCATATATGGAGATCCCTTTGATGCCAGAGGTACCAAATCCCTTTCATGCCCATATATGGAGATGTGATGCCAGGGGAACCAAATCCCCTTTATTGCCATATATGGAGATCCCTTTGATGCCAGAGGTACCAAATCCCTTTCATGCCCATATATGGAGATGTGATGTCAGGGGGAACCAAATCCCTTTTTATTGCCATATATGGAGATCCCTGTGATGCCCAGGGGAACCAAATCCCTTTGGCCAGACGGTCAGTCAGACATGGTACTGGTCTTGACGGGTCGATGATCACAGATCACGTGGCTCAGCCTGGCGTACGTCTTCACGACGGGCACCACGGTGCCCACGGTGACGGCGGCGAGCACGGGCGCCGTGACCACGGCCAGCGCCGCCCCGCCGGCCAGCGCCAGGTTCCTCCTGTGTTTGGAGGCCACGCCCCTCCTGCCCTCGTAGTGGGCGAGGATCTTTCTGACGGCGCAGACCGGGGTGCCCACCATGATGCCCAGGGCCACCGCGCCCGCCATGAGGGGGATGCCCACGGGGGCGCACGCCCACATGCCCGCGCGCCAACACGTCTTCTTTCTCCTGCTCCACGGCTTCTTGTTGCCCGCGGCGCCGGCGGGCTGGTACCGATGCCAGCAGTGTGGGCACTGCACCCACTCTGACGGGGGCGAGGAGGATCCTTCGGCTCCTGGCTGATGAGACATGACGTTATGGGTGTCGTCGTCGAAAGAGTCTACAGGCTTTTAGAGAGGACTTATATACATGCAGCCAGTGGTCTGACATCATCAATTCTTTGATTGGTCAATCGGAGCTGCACCCACGGCAACGTAGACCAGTGGTTCTCAACCTGTGGGTCGGGACCCCCAGTGGGGTCCCCAAATTATTTTGAGGGGTCCCCAGATGATTAGCTTAATGTGCAACATTGTTTTCTCACTTAACAGTAAAGAAAACAACATACAGTTTAAGTGTATAGAGGGTATCTGCACATTTCTTAAGTGTCAATTTAAGGACTTTTAAGACCCTTTTAATAGCTCTAAAATGAAAAATTAAACATTGGCTGTATTGTCAAATATTAAAGGCAGAAATTGTGAAAATAGCTGATCTACATGCTCACAACGCCTCAGGCGTTGTGAGCATGTAGATCTGCTATTTTCACAATAGAACCGTGTTATACAAAATGTAATGCCTCAACTCTTAGTCCTCGTAGGGTGGGGGGTCCCCAGTTAAGATATGATTATTTCGGGGACGCAGGCTGAAAAGGTTGAGGACCACTGACGTAGACAAACAAAGCAGACATTACAAAACAGCGTTTGTGTACGTTGCGATGATTAGAGTCAGCATTTGTTTGTTTCTGTCGCTATGGTTACAGTCTTAGCTTTGTTTGATGTTGCTATATCGGGTGAACTTAAAGGAGCTATAGTCAACTTTTTCTTGAAAAACGGTTGCTAAAATAAAAATAATGTTTCGAAAATATTTTGCAATCTGGCTGGCCATCGTCAAAGAAAAGGCCCTTTTCACTTAACTGGAGCTCAGTTAGTCTGTTCTTGAGAGACTACTATGTCTGTGGTTCTCATACTTTTTCATGTGAAGGACCCCCAAAATGATATGTATTTGGCCACGGACCCGCATCTCAAAAATATTTAGTTCCAGGGACCACCCAGAAGCAACATTTGAGTTACAAACGTTCGCTTTAAAAATACATATATTCAAAGATGTGCACACATTTTCACATTTTTCAAAAATAGCAGATCTACAAGCTCGCTGCGAGCTTGTAGATCTGCATTTTTTCAATAGTTAAAGCATTCAATAATTCTAGGCCTAAATAAGCTCCAAATCGCCTTCCTGCCAACTGCAGAACCATATTATTAGCAATACGTTTGCCATTTTAGGCATAGTTTCTGTGAGGTTAGGGTTAGTTTCATGAAACCCCTCCTCTTTATTTAGCCTATTTTAGGGCTGACAGATAAAGAAATCCCCATATATGGACATAAAGGGGACAGGTACTGACAGATATAGAGATCTCCATATATGGGCATAAAAGAGACAAGGACTGACAGATATAGAGATCTCCATATATGGGCATAAAGGGGACAATAACTGACACATATATAGATCTCCATTATGGGCATAAAGGGGACAAGGACTGAATGATCCAGAGATCTCCATATATGGGAATAATTACTTTTCCATTCCATATAGCTACACACATAAAAAAGGTTTAAGAAAAGGTCTTTTTCACTTCAACTGGAGCTCAGTCAGTCTGTTCTTGAGAGACTACTATGTCAGTGGTTCTCAAACCTTTTCATGTGAAGGACCCCCCCAAACTGATATGTATTTGGCCACGGACCCGCATCTCAAAAAATCTAGTTCCAGGGACCACCCAGAAGCAAAATTTGAGTTAGAAACATTCGCTTAAAAATACATATATTCAAAGATTTGCACACATTTTCACGACTTTTTTCAAAAATAGCAGATCTACAAGCTTGCAGCGCGGCACTCGGTGCCGCGCTGCGAGCTTGTATATCTGCTATTTTTCACTGGTTAAAGCATTCAATAATTCTAGGCCTGAATGGAAAGTGGGGAACCCGGTATGAAGGAGACCCTTTCCTAGAGTTCACGTGGGCACACAGACATCACACACACAACGCCAGGGGAGGCGCCGTCACCAGGGACGTGCTGGGCCCCTGATTCAGCCCGGGAAAAAGAGTTGGAGAGGCCCTCATTGTGCGCTATAGAGAGAGATCTCTCTCTATAGCGCTGCTGCTACTCAAATATTTGCCATTTCAGATCATGACAAGTGACAAGCCAGTGGGCCAATTACATGAGTTATATTTCGTTGTTGTCGGGTGGAAACCTTGTATGTCCAAAACCGTTTGTTTTGTATTTATCATTTTAAAAATGATTTAAACTAGTGAAAACGGCCGATCTACAAGCACACAACGCCTCGCACCGCGAGGCGTTGTGTGCTTGTAGATCGGCTGTTTTCACTACTTTTGTGCGACGGCCTTGTATGATGAAGCAGGGCTTTACTTTGCGAAAAGGTTTACAAATTTGAAACTTGGAGATACGAGGTTTCTGCCCGACAGTGACATTTTACTTTGTTGGCCGCCCAGCCCCCAAAATGGAACGAAGGCCGACATTTTATTAATTTTTTTTTCCTAATGGCCGGCCTGGACCGGCCGGGAATGAACCGGCCGTTCGGGAGTTGTCCCGCTTTTCCCAATGGCCAGCACGTCCCTGGCCGTCACCTCCGTGTTGACAGAACAGCGGAGCAGCAGCAGAGCTCAGCCCTTCAGAAACACTCTGTGTGTCACCGCAGTCGTCACATGATCACTGAGACGGGATATTAGGGGTTCTTGGGTTTGGGGAGGGGTGTGGGTGGGGGTGTCGTCTGGGAATGTTTGATGTGTCTGAAGCCAAGAAATGACAGCCATCCATCAAACCTCTGACATCTGGCACAGGGGTATATCCATCATCTCCTCGCACGCACGCACGCACGCACGCACACGCACGCACGCACGCACACACGCACGCGCACACACACGCACGCACGTACACACGCGCACACACACACGCACGCACGCAAGTTTGTATTACTACGTGCAAGGACATCAACATTTTGGCAGTGCATGACGGAAAAGGAACTCAAATGTTTTACTTAAGTAAAAGCATATCAATGCTGTAACATAGAAATACTCTGTTACAAGTAAAAGTCCGTATTTAAAAATGTACTTGGGTAAAAGGATGAAAGTGTTGGTATCAAAATGTACTTAAAGGAGTAGTTCACCCCCAAAATGACTTTTTTTTCTATTGATCATTCACGCCATGGAGACTTGAGTTCAATAATATTTTTTGTTTTTTGTCGCTTTCCTAAGACAAAAATGTGATTACAGTAAATGTACTCCCATTGCTTCTGGATGGGGACTACTCCTTTAAGCTACCAAAAGTAAAAGATCAAAGTGTTTGAAAATCTATTTATATCTGCAAACTGCAAAGTAACTACTAGCTAAAGTTTTCAAATAAATGTAGTGGAGTAAGTAGTACAATATTTGGTTCCAAGATCCTGAGCCCGAACGACAAGATAGAATATTGTATCCAAACATGGATTCACATGTCATTATAAACTATTGGTTCATTCTATAGACTAGAGTATGCACAATTTGTGCATGCATAAAAGTGAATGGCAAATTGAGAGGCAAAGTGACTTTTACGTCATTTAACGTCATTTAATGCGATCAGACAGGACTTTTCTGTGTGGATGTATGGGCTGTCAGGGACAGAAAGTAGTTTTTTGCCACTCAGTAGGCGTTCCTACTCACTGGAACTGGTTGTGGAGAGGTGCACAAATAACAAGAGCAGGGCCATAATGAGCAATGCTAGCCATCCTCTCCACTGAAAGGCCAGAAAAGCAGTCGTAAAGACATGTTCCGTTCGTGGCCCTGCAACAATAATCGTTTTATTCCCTCCGCCATTAGACTAGACCTGGACTACTAATTAGTTTTTTAGGCCTATGCATTGGACTTTTTATTATCCCCATGGTTACCTTTTTAAATGCTTTTTAATGTTTTTATGTGTATTCACTCTCTGTTTTTAACCTGTGCCAATTCCTCTTTTTGTGTTGTTTTTAACTAATATGCCTGTATGCAGCTATGGGATATCTGAATTTCCCCTCGGGATCAATAAAGTATCTATCTATCTATCTATCTTCCTGCATAACTCCCAGGTATGATGTCACGCGCATACCCTCTATTTGTGAGTTATCAGGTTGAACTATACTTGAGTGGACCCTCACAAGTATAGTTAATACAAGCACGCACACACACACACACACACACACACACACACACACACACACACACACACACGCACGCACGCACGCACGCACGCACGCACGCACGCACACACGCACGCACACACACACGCATGCAGCTATAAATAAAACCTTCCATAACAGACGGCTACAGTATCCGTCTTCAATGGAGTGCGATGTCACTGATGCACGCACACACACGCACACGCACACACACACACACACACACACACAGCAGAGAATGAGAGCACTGGGCTGCTCCAGCGGCCGCGGGGAAGCAGTGCATGTTGGGAACACTGTTTTATTCATCATTTTGTTTTGCAGCTTTTTTTTTGGGCGACCATTTAGTGGAGCAAACAGCCTGCAGTGACGTCTGGTGTTTACACACCAGTTGTGTACAGAAGGGGTTCCCAAACTTTTTTGTCTCAGGGCACCCTATTATCCCTATACATTTTCTTTTTAATCCGAGGTTCCCATACATTATAATTTTCACTCCCAGCACCTTATATTTATAGAATATCGTCATTGTAGGGTGGAAACCGTGTAAGTCCAAAACCTTTCTTTTTGTATTTATCATCTATAAAATGTACTACAACGCACTACAAGCACACTGCTTGTAGATCTGCTGTTTTCACTTGTTTTGTGCGACAGATCAGGTTTCTGCCCGACAGTGAGGATATTTTAGTGATTATGTTGTGAGGAAAACGTTGAGATAATAGCCATTTTGGTGAGAACTGACTGAAAATAACTTTGTACTTCAAGTTTAAAATGATACTAAATATTTCTTCAAGTGTCCAAATAAATTCCAAATATTATCTGGACTGCCGTCGCGGCACCCCAGGGTGCCCCGTCACCCCAGGGTGCCCCGTCACCCCAGGGTGCCCCGTCACCCCAGGGTGCCCCGTCACCCCAGGGTGCCCTGTCACCCCAGGGTGCCCCGTCACCCACTTTGAAAACCCCTGGGGTAAAGCAAGTACACTTTTGAGGTGTTTGTACTTTACTTGAGTATTTTCAATATTTCCAATACTTTTACTTCTACTCCACTACATCTCAGATCCAAATATTGTACTTTTACTCTACTAAATTAATTTGAAAACTTTTGTTACGACTTACTTTGCCAATATAAATTATAATATTATAAAGCATACATGAACCAATTTAGCCCTATTTTATATCTTGGCTATTTGAAAATAGCAGATCCACAAGCTCACAGTCACAGCGCGTCGCAATACAACACGTTGTGAGCTTGTAGATCTGCTATTTCTATCCACACATACAGTAAACACTATAGCTGGGTTAAATAGTTTCTATCCACACATACAGTAAACACTGTAGCTGGGTTAAATCTGTATCTATCCACACATACAGTAAACACTATAGCTGGGTTAAATCTGCTTCTATCCACACATACAGTAAACACTATAGTTGGGTTAAATCTGTTTCTATCCACACATACAGTAAACACTATAGCTGGGTTAAATTGTTTCTATCCACACATACAGTAAACACTATAGCTGGGTTACTTCATGAACACTATGCTGTAGGGTTGTAGCAGCCAGGCTCTTGACCGGCACCAAGCAGACAGACCATAATAATCACCCCCGGCCCGGCCTGGCCTCCCTCCACAGGCTGCCAGTGCATTTTAAGGCTCTCCTCTTCGTCTATAAAGCCCTAAATCAGGGGTGGGCAACTTTGATGATGGCGAGGGCCACTATATTTCCACCTTCACTCCAGAGGGCCACGTTGCATATTGCTACGTCCAACCTTTATTTTTTTGTAACATTTTGATCTAATTTCAAAGGCATTTAGTTATATACTCATGTTAACTTCATGAACTTGAATACAAATACACTGGACATAAAAAAAATACATTTTAATACTACTATACTAGTCATTAAGCTACTAATATAGACTGACGGAATCATGTCATGGCAGATCATGGTTGTAATTGTAACAGCTGAAATCAATAATATATCAGTATTCCGGTATTAACCTGCAGGCCGCATTAAGTGAAGGTGGGGGCCGCATGTGGCCCCCGGGCCGCCAGTTGCTCATGTACACCCTAAATGAATGGACTATCCCCCGCCTTGTAAAGTACCCCTCACCACCACCAGATGGCACCTCAGGTCAACTGACTTGAGATATTATACCAGTGGTTCTCAACCTTTTCATGCTGTGATCCCCCAAATAATCATATTTTAACTGGGGACCCCCCCACCCCCACCCTGACGAGCACTTAGAGTTGAGGCATTACATTTTGTATAACCCGGCTGGTTCTATTGTGAAAATAGCTGATCTACATGCTCACAATGACTCGCGTTGCGAGGCGTTATGAGCATGTAGATCTGCTATTTTCACAATGTATGCCTCTAATATTCATTCCAGATAGTCTGGGAGTTCATGTGAATCTGTGTGTTTGTATAGTTCTAGCATGATTCCTTGCTCCTACTCACAAGCTGGCCCGGCCCGGCCCGAACATGCCGGGTCGGGTTCGGGTTCGGGCAGAATTTGAGAACTGTAGTTTAGGCTCCATGTTGTATCATCAGTGTTCTGAGACCCCTGTTATCTCCCCTCTCTCTCTCCCGCTCCCTCTCTCTCCCTCCCTCTCTCTCCCTCCCTCTCTCTCCCTCTACCTCTCTCCCTCTCTCCCCCTCTCTCCCTCTCCCTCTCCCCCTCTCTCCCTCTCTCTCTCTCTCTGAGTGGCGTGTGTGATGCAACTCTCCTCTCCTTTCCCCGACCTTCAACTCTCTGAGAGACACACACACACACACACACACGCACACACGCGCGCACACGCACGCACGCACGCACGCGCACGCACGCACGCACGCACGCACGCACACACGCACACACACACACACACACACACACAGTGGCACATGGTGAGACTGCTAATAGCCACGGAACCTTTTCACAAACAATGTCACTGAGGGAATTACACTACGCAGCACGCACACCACACACACACGCACACACACACACGCACGCACACATACACATGCACGGCACACACATGCACGCACACATGCACGTACACCACACAGCACACACACCACAGCAAACACACACACACACACACACACACACACACACAGCACAGCACACACACATGCACGCTCGCAGACACTGTAAAAGCAGACGAGCTGGGAAGGAAAGCGCTCAACCTGGACACCAGTGATGCGTTACTTCAGAGTGAAACGAGCGCGCCGTAAAATCCAGAGTGTCTGTTTAACCCGAGACGGGTTCTCTCAGTCAGTCCATGCAGACCATTTATAATTTAGCAGATGCTCTCAATCCAGAGAAATGTACATTAAGCAAGGACAGCATGAGGTAATCACATAAAACTGTCATCTAAAAACGTAGGTTAACCAAGAACCGTCAGTCTAACAGTAGAATAATAACATCAATAATCTGCACATTGAACCATACAGACTAGGCATCAATCTACCCGTATTTGCCGGACTATAAGCCTCAGCTTTTTCCCAATGTTTTGAACCCTGCGGTCTAAACAACGTTGCGGCTTATATGATTTTTTTTTACAGCGAACGGCCAGTTAGTTAGTTTTATAATGGTCAAGCCCCAGGGCGGTCCAGGGGAAAAATCTGCCTAAAATGTATGTCCAAATTGGAACAGTTGTGGACACAAAACTACAATGATTGTGGCTACTCTTGACTCACCAAATGTCAGCTAACCCCTGCAAATTCACAAATGCAGTGTAAAACATCACATTTCTCTTACCAAATTGTCCTGCTGTGATCACTTACCTAGGAAAAGATGATTGAAAAAGACCTCCGCCTATGGAAAGTTTGCCTTCTGAATAGTGAATGAGCCTCAAGACCTCATTTAAAACATATAGTGAATAGAGAAATTGTTCACCAAGGTGTCATCAATTGATAGGCAAAATTGTATGAATATATTCCAAACTATGTAAACTCTACAGATGTTTTAGTGAGAGTAGTGCTGTAATATTAGTAATGTTAAAGTATAGGGTAAAAAATTATAAAAACGAGTAACAATAAGTTGTAATAATAATGTAGTTTCCCCGGTTGAACGTGTACTTCATGAACACTATGCTGTAGGGTTGTAGCAGCCAGGCTCTTGACCGGCACCAAGCAGACAGACCATAATAATCACCCCCGGCCCGGCCTGGCCTCCCTCCACAGGCTGCCAGTGCATTTTAAGGCTCTCCTCTTCGTCTATAAAGCCCTAAATCAGGGGTGGGCAACTTTGATGATGGCGAGGGCCACTATATTTCCACCTTCACTCCAGAGGGCCACGTTGCATATTGCTACGTCCAACCTTTATTTTTTTGTAACATTTTGATCTAATTTCAAAGGCATTTAGTTATATACTCATGTTAACTTTATGAACTTGAATACAAATACACTGGACATAAAAAAAATACATTTTAATACTACTATACTAGTCATTAAGCTACTAATATAGACTGACGGAATCATGTCATGGCAGATCATGGTTGTAATTGTAACAGCTGAAATCAATAATATATCAGTATTCCGGTATTAACCTGCAGGCCGCATTAAGTGAAGGTGGGGGCCGCATGTGGCCCCCGGGCCGCCAGTTGCTCATGTACACCCTAAATGAATGGACTATCCCCCGCCTTGTAAAGTACCCCTCACCACCACCAGATGGCACCTCAGGTCAACTGACTTGAGATATTATACCAGTGGTTCTCAACCTTTTCATGCTGTGATCCCCCAAATAATCATATTTTAACTGGGGACCCCCCCACCCCCACCCTGACGAGCACTTAGAGTTGAGGCATTACATTTTGTATAACCCGGCTGGTTCTATTGTGAAAATAGCTGATCTACATGCTCACAATGACTCGCGTTGCGAGGCGTTATGAGCATGTAGATCTGCTATTTTCACAATGTATGCCTCTAATATTCATTCCAGATAGTCTGGGAGTTCATGAGAACCTGCGTGTTTGTATAGTTCTAGCATGATTCCTTGCTCCTACTCACAAGCTGGCCCGGCCCGGCCCGAACATGCCGGGTCGGGTCGGGCAGAATTTGAGAGCTCTAGTTTAGGCTCCATGTTGTATCATCAGTGTTCTGAGACCCCTGTTATCTCCTCTCTCTCTCTCTCTCTCTCTCTCTCTCTCTCTCTCTCTCTGAGTGGCGTGTGATGCAACTCTCCTCTCCTTTCCCCGACCTTCAACTCTCTGAGAGACACACGCACGCACGCGCACGCGCACGCACGCACGCACGCACGCACGCACGCACGCACGCACGCACGCACGCACGCACGCACCACACACACACACACACACACACACACACAGTGGCACATGATGAGACTGCTAATAGCCACGGAACCTTTTCACAAACAATGTCACTGAGGGAATTACACTACGCAGCACGCACACCACACACACACGCACACACACACGCACGCACACATACACATGCACGGCACACACATGCACGCACACATGCACGTACACCACACAGCACACACACATGCACGCTCGCAGACACTGTAAAAGAAGATGAGCTGGGAAGGAAAGCGCTCAACCTGGACACCAGTGATGCGTTACTTCAGAGTGAAACGAGCGCGCCGTAAAATCCAGAGTGTCTGTTTAACCCGAGACGGGTTCTCTCAGTCAGTCCATGCAGACCATTTATAATTTAGCAGATGCTCTCAATCCAGAGAAATGTACATTAAGCAAGGACAGCATGAGGTAATCACATAAAACTGTCATCTAAAAACGTAGGTTAACCAAGAACCGTCAGTCTAACAGTAGAATAATAACATCAATAATCTGCACATTGAACCATACAGACTAGGCATCAATCTACCCGTATTTGCCGGACTATAAGCCTCAGCTTTTTCCCAATGTTTTGAACCCTGCGGTCTAAACAACGTTGCGGCTTATATGATTTTTTTTTACAGCGAACGGCCAGTTAGTTAGTTTTACAATGGTCAAGCCCCAGGGCGGTCCAGGGGAAAAATCTGCCTAAAATGTATGTCCAAATTGGAACAGTTGTGGACACAAAACTACAATGATTGTGGCTACTCTTGACTCACCAAATGTCAGCTAACCCCTGCAAATTCACAAATGCAGTGTAAAACATCACATTTCTCTTACCAAATTGTCCTGCTGTGATCACTTACCTAGGAAAAGATGATTGAAAAAGACCTCCGCCTATGGAAAGTTTGCCTTCTGAATAGTGAATGAGCCTCAAGACCTCATTTAAAACATATAGTGAATAGAGAAATTGTTCACCAAGGTGTCATCAATTGATAGGCAAAATTGTATGAATATATTCCAAACTATGTAAACTCTACAGATGTTTTAGTGAGAGTAGTGCTGTAATATTAGTAATGTTAAAGTATAGGGTAAAAAATTATAAAAACGAGTAACAATAAGTTGTAATAATAATGTAGTTTCCCCGGTTGAGCGTAGCGCGTGGAAGGAACATGTTATTCCAACCAGTTCCTTTCCCCTCCGTTAGGCGCCCCGGCTGGCCAGGGGGAGGCAGTATAGAGGGTATTGTGAGGGTATCCACCATAGGAGACACGGGGAGAACATGCAAACTCCACACAGAAAGGCCCTATCGCCAACCCCACCTAGGGTATGACACGGAGGAGGGAACACGCCCCCAGCGCCCCCAGCGTCCCCCGACAGGAATCAAACCCAGGACCTTCTAGCTGTGTTTTAAATGATAAATACAACAACAACAAAAAAAAACAAAAAAAAAAACGTTTTGTATATACAACAGTGTTTCTCAACCACTGTGCCTGGGGACCTTTGGTGTGCCCCTGAGAAGGGTCAAGTGTGCCCCTTGAAACTGCTTGAAAGCCAGTATTGTATTTATCATTTTAAAAATGATTTAAACTAGTGAAAACAGACGATCTACAAGCACACAACGCCTCGCGGTGCGAGGCGTTGTGTGCTTGTAGATTTGCTGTTTTCACTACTGTTGTGCGACAGCCTTGTATGATGAAGCAGGGCTTTACTTTGCGAAGAAACGTACACATTTGAAACTTAGAGATACAAGGTTTCTTCCCGACAG
The DNA here is from genome assembly GCF_963921795.1 of Nannobrachium achirus. Lineage (NCBI taxonomy): Eukaryota > Metazoa > Chordata > Actinopteri > Myctophiformes > Myctophidae > Nannobrachium > Nannobrachium achirus. Next base: position 3,595,841 of record NC_137827.1, read on the forward strand.
TGACGATATTTACTATTACCTATTATGTAGGTGTGCCCATGGATTCTTGAGACATGAAAAGTGGGCCCATGCAGAAAAAAAGGTTGAGAAACACTGCCTTAGATCGATCATTCGCCCCAACGTGATTTAAATTCCACATGTCAACAACACGCCTGCTGACATGAAGGTCATTACAGGGCAGCTCCCTGTGTGTCCTCCCTGGCCCCTCCCCCAGGGGGCGCTATAGAGGTCTTGTTGTGTCCTCCCCCCCCCCCCCCCTCCCCCAGGGGGCGCTATAGAGGTCTTGTTGTGTCCTCCCCCCCCCCCTCCCCCAGGGGGCGCTATAGATGTCTTGTTGTGTCAGCTCCACTGAGCAGAGCCGGTGTGACGACGGGTCCAGGAGGAGCTTGTTATGGAAGCGTCAGTTTTTTTTACAGTGCAGTGCATCTCGTCACAGTGACAGCCAGTGATGGGCAAGCTACTTGGAAAATATAGTAAGCTACACTACTAGTTACTCTTGATTAAATATAGCTCAACTACACTACAAGCTATCCCCAGAGAAATGTAGCTAGTTTCCGTTACGCTACTTAGAAATGTAGTTAAGCTATGTAGCTGAGCTACCCAGGATTACAGCGTAGCTAGGTACTGCCCATCACTGGTGACAGCATGATGATATGGTTGACCTCAACCACACAGGCATGCTAAGGTGAGCCACCTGAATGAGACTATAACAGGTTCTAGTTCTGGTAGTGTTATTTTTATTTTTTATTTTTTTTCTTCAGCATAGAAGGGGTTCTTAGGCAAGGAGAAGTACAGTACCAGGGACGTGCTGGGCCCCTGATTCAGCCCGGGAGAAAGAGTTGGAGAGGCCCTCATTGCGCGCTATAGAGAGAGATCGCTCTCTATAGCGCTGCTGCTACTCAAAGATTTGCCATTTCAGATCATGACAAGTGACAAGCCAGTGGGCCAATTACATGAGTTATATTTCGTCGTTGTCGGGTGGAAACCTTGTATGTCCAAAACAGTTTGTTTTTTATTTATCATTTTAAAAATGATTTAAACTAGTGAAAACAGCCGATCTACAAGCACACAACGCCTCGCACCGCAAGGCGTTGTGTGCTTGTAGATCTGCTGTTTTCACTACTTTTGTGCGACAGCCTTGTATGATGAAGCAGGGCTTTGCTTTGCGAAAAAAATTACTTGGGGATGCGAGGTTTCTGCCCGACAGTGATGATTTACTTTGTTGGCCGCCCAGCCCCCAAAATGAAATGAATGCCGACATTTTGTTTTTTTCCTAATGGCCGGCCTGGACCGGAGTTGTCCTGCTTTTCCCAATGGCCAGCACGTCCCTGTACAGTACATACTGCAGTATGCAGGGGTTGACACTAAGGTCTCAGATGCACTTGCCCGTCAGACAAGTACAGGTCATGTTCTACTTGCCCAAAGGTCATGCACACTTTCCCAAAAAGTAAATGTATCATACAAAACGTCAAGAAGGCAGAGAGCCGTTCTTTTTCACGGCGACACTGGGCAGTGACGGTTAGGATTAGGGTTTTAGTTTTTGCGACCGAATGTAAACAAACTGACGTCCATTTTAAAATCGTCATATTACACAACATGCACACGCACGCGGCTTCCCGGGCTCTTCAAAATAAAACATAAGTGAATGAGGCGTTGTGGCGCAAGGCGTTGTGAGCATGTAGATCGGCTATTTTCAAAATGTCTTTCTCTAATATTTGACAATTTGGCCAATGTTTAATTTGTCATTTTTTAATTTGTCATTTTAGAGAAAAAAGCAGCTGGGTTGGGCTGCGATATCTGAATTTCCCCCGCGGGATAGTATAGGTATTCATTATTCATTAGGTATTAAAAAGTCCTTAAATTGTCACTAGAAATGTGCTGATACCCTCTATACACTTAAACTTTGTTGGTTTGTTCACTGTTGAGTGAGAAAACAATGTTGCACATTAAGCTAATCATCCCCCACAAAATAATTTGGGGACCCCCCTGGGAGTCCCGACCTACAAGTTGAGAACCATTGACCTTCCTGGAAGCTCTGACTGGACGCTTATACAAAAAGACAACTCCAGCCACGTCTTTACGGCTTCAAACCCGTTGTTTATGATGTGAAGCTGAAAGGCTGGAGTGCACCGGTGGATGAAAGGATGGATGGATGGATAGATGGATGGATGGATGGATGGATGGATGGATGGATGGATGGATGAACGGATGGATGGATGGATGGACGGACGGACGGACGGACGGACGGACGGACGGATGGATGGATGCATGGATGGATGGATGGATGGGTGGGTGGATGGATGGATGGATGGATGGATGGATGGGTGGATGGATGGGTGGATGGATGCATGGATGGAAGGATGGATGGATGGATGCATGGATGGATGGATGGATGGACGGATGGCACCAGAGGGTCTTACAGTGTATCATGACGGACGTTGCATCGGTCCAGCAAAGCTGACACCATCCTCAGAGTGTACGTACGACGCTGTCTTTTACAGCGCCGTACGTCTTTTCAGAGTGACAAGAGAATGGCACCGCCATCAACCTGGTGCGACTGACCTCAACCACAGAGCCGTGCTTTAACGGCCTTCTGCACGGCCGAGGGCATCGGTGGGTGTCAACCTCGTGAAGAGCTGGACCTGCTGTGGTGGCTGGATGTATTGATTGACAACTATAGGTTATGTATTGTTGTGCATTTGTCTTTATTTGTGGTGAAATAAACTCCCTGTCGCACTTAGAACAACAGACTCGCTCCCTGGCTTCCGCCGTTGACTGAATTTGACTCACCTCTCCAGACTCTACCTAAACCCATAGCACTACTGCAACACTCCCCCTTCCCTCAATGACCATACATGAAGCTAGATAGCATTTTTTAGGTTTTTAGAAAAAAAGAAATACTGATTAGGTGCGTGGTCTACCTATGTTATTATTTTGTTTTCTAGATTGATATTCCTATGCATTTGTTATATTGTTGTTGATGTACTGACATAATATCTTGCTTATTATAGTGATGTACCAGTAAGACTCCCTAATCGGGAGATAAGCGACCGTAGGTCTCGCTAGAAGAGGGCCATGTGAGAAATGAGGGGTGGGGTCTCCGCGTTGCCTTGGCGGACGAATAGGTACCGGCCCCGGCTCTCCCGGACGCTCCTAGGCCGAGTTAGGGCATTTTATGTGAGCTGCAGTGGAGGGGGTCCTCCACTGGGGGCGCCACCACTTTTGCATCCGTTCTGGAGTAGCAGGAGTGGGTGGTCCCCGGGAATTCCCCGTGAGCAGCCCCGTGGGGGTGGTCATTTGGTCATTTTTGCACATTTGGTATTTTTTTTACACCTGGGGGTCCCCCAGGGACCTGGGGGTCCCTGGAACTCCGGGGGTCCTTGGAGGTTGTAGTTTGGCAGGTAAGGAGTGTGTGTGCAAAATCTGGCATGGATCAGGGCAACGGTTGCGGAGATATGAGCAGGGCAAAAGTGTGACGTCTGACGTGTGACGGACGGACTGACTGACTGACTGACTGACTGACGCACGGACACCTGGTGGAGCTTTCTGTAGTAAGTGCGACCTACGGTCGCAATTACCTGCTTATTGGTCGCTTTGGATTAAACGTGTCTGCTAAATGCTAAACTGTAAACTCTCTGCCTTCCATTCGATATCATTCAACCCCTAGTCCACCTTTCACACCATCAGCCCACTTTTCACACCAATGGGACTGATTCGAACTCGACTGCAGCTGTCAAATGCAATGGCTGACTTTCCCACCATAGACTGCGACTTCTACACTACTCTCTGTGCTAGCAAATCATCTGTACTTCTGTAAATCTGTGTGTGCGTTGCTGTGCTGTCAAAACCTCAGCAAGACACGTTTATTTTTGCAAGACTAGATGATTAGAAGATGAGACACGGAAGTCAGAAAAGGTTTGTGCAGTAATAATAAAATCATCAAAAGATGAAAGAAAATTGCCCTGTTCTTTGTATTGACTAAGCCTTTTTTTCAAGTTTGGGCAGGAGGTCTCAGATACATGGTAAATGGTGCATTTATCCAAGGAACTTCACATAGCTTGTGCATTACATTCCCCCATTCACACACACATTCATTACATTCACACACACATTCATTACATTCACCCATTCACACACACATTCATTACATTCCCCCATTCACACACACATTCATTACATTCCCCCATTCACACACACATTCATTACATTCACACACACATTCATTATATTCACCTATTCACACACACATTCATTACATTCACCTATTCACACACACATTCATTACATTCACCTATTCACACACACATTCATACACCGATGGCAGAGGAAACCATGCGCAGCACCAACCTGCTCATCAGGAGCAACTCGGGGTTCAGAGTCTTGCTCAAGGACTCTTCCACACTAAAGGTCTTTGCACACTGCTGCGTTTTTCGTTTGCGAAATGCGTTTTTCAGGGCAAGGAAAGAGAGAGAGAGATAGAGAGAGCAAGGGACCGAGTGGTGCGCGAAACGGGCAGCAGTGTGCTAACGTGACTGACATAACGTGAGGTTGATTTTTTTTATTTGCGCGCTCAGAAATTCACTCCGATATTCGGCCCGAAAAACGCAGCAGTGTGCAAAGACCTTAACTCTGGGGGAGCCCGGGATCGAACTGGGAACCTCATGGTTCCCAAGCAGCCACTCTGCCTCCTGAGCCTCTGCCGCCCCTGATAACCTGACAGTTGCCCTTATCTATCGTACATCCGTATTTAGACTCTGTTGGAGCAGTGATGGCTGAGTGGTTAGTGTCCATACCTAGGACTCCGGAGGCCCCAGAGGTCGCAGGTACGATCCCCCGCTCCAGCTATCACTGCTCCCCCCCTTGCGCTCCTTGTGGGCTGCCTCATAGGGTTCAGCTGGGTTAAGCTGAAAAAAAAGCAGCTGGGTTGGGCTGCGATACCCGAATTTCCCCCGCGGGAGGAGTAGGTAACTATCATTATCATATCATTATTATCAAGATAACTGTCTGAGATTGGGGCTGGGGGGATTCTGCCCTGAGGGGGCTGCCAGCTTAGATGCTTTGATCTCTATGATGCTATGATCTGTAATGCTGTCACTCTGCTGAATCCTGCTCAACAAACCGCCAACGCTTCACTCTGACATGGATATTAATATTTTCCATCATACTAACCGTGGCATCAATTAGTGTGAGTTGTAAACACGTTCCATTTACACAGAGCAGCCTCTTACAGACTAGCTTTTCCTCATATGTTCAGCAGTGCATATTCTCTCTGTGAGGTGTAAACAAATATTATATATTGTCGTCCAAAACCGTTTTTTCATTATCATTTCAAAACTGATTTAAAGTAGTGAAAACAGGCGATCTACAAGCACACAACGCCTCGCACCGCGAGGTGTTGTGTGCTTGTAGATCTGCTGTTTTCTCTACTTTTGTGCGACGGCCTTGTATGATGAAGCAGGGCTTTGCTTTGCGAAAAGATTTACACATTTGAAACTTGGAGATACAAGGTTTCTGCCCGACAGTGACAATATGTTTTAATATGTATGTTGAAGCATAGATACCACAGTAAAACGCCTAAGGGCGAAAAGTGGCAAGGTCGCACCATGTCTTGGCCATCTGGCCAGTGATGTATATCGGACCGTATTAATATTGATGACATCAGGGCACTCCATACTGTGTTCATGGGTTGCATTTGTAGTCCTAAACAGGCCATATTGAGGACCAACACAGGTCTTCAATTTGTCTGATTGGCATAGAACCAATGTTCTACGTTAATCAAAACACCTGTGTTGGTCCTCAACATTGCTGGTGTAGGACTACAAATGCAACCCATGAATATGGGCATAAAAGGGATACTGGGGAATACCCATATATGGACCTTTACATATTTGGAGATCCAGGTGATGGTAGTCAGCTCTACATAGTGATCTCCATATACGGGCATAACAGGGATGTGGTTCTCCTGGCATCACAGGGATCTCCATATCTCCATATATGGGCATACAAGGGATTTGGTTCCCCTAATATCACAGGGATATCCATGTATGGGCATAGAAAGGATTTGGTTACCCTGACATCACAGTGATGTCAGAGCGTCAGAACGTGAGAGTCAATCAACAAAAAAGACAAGCGTTACCTATATAAACACAGACAAGATGTGACGGTTCTGATACTAAACTGTGACCTACGGTCGCAATAAAAACCTATAGATCTCATTCATGTTAGCTGATTGATTAGAACCATTGAAATGCATTGGTCCCCAGATGATCAACTTAATGTGCAACTTTCTTTTTCTCACTCAACAACAAACCAAACCAACATAAAGTTTAAGTGTATAGAGAGTATCTGCATATTTCTAAAGTGACAATTAAAGTACTTTTTAATACCGCTAAAATTAAACATTGGCCAAATTCTCAAATATTAGAGGCAGAAATTGTGAAAATAGCCGATCTACATGCTCACAACGCCTCGCAACGCGAGGCGTTGTGAGCATGTAGATCGGCTATGTTCACAGTCAGGCACGTGCACACATAGACACTATGCCCTTTTACCCGTCTGTAAAAAGTGCCCTCTCCAGACCATGAATGCAGTTTTTACTATGGTGAAAGAAATGCAAATGCCTTGGAGGTCTGCTATTTTCCATATTTTCACCAAAGGCTCTTTTAGAAATGTCAGCTTTCTAACATTCTCTGCGCGTCCCTGTTCACAATAGAACCGTGTTAAACAAAATGTAATGCCTCAACTCTTAGTGCTCGTCAGGGTGGGGGGGTCCCCAGTTGAAATATGATTATTTTGGGGGTCGCGGCCTGAAAAGGTTGAGAACCGCTGCCCTAACACAGTGTTTCTCAACCTTTTTTCTGCATGGGCACACTTTTCATGTCCCAAGAATCCATGGGCACACCAACATAATACGGGGGTGTAAATATCCTCACTGTCGGGAAGAAACCTTGTATCTCCAAGTTTCAAATGTGTACGTGCATGTCTTCGCAGAGTAAAGCCCTGCTTCATCGTACAAGGCTGTCGCACAACAGTAGTGAAAACAGCAGATCTACAAGCACACAACGCCTCGCACCGCGAGGCGTTGTGTGCTTGTAGATCGGCTGTTCACTAGTTTAAATCATTTTTAAAATGATGAATACAATACTGTCTTTCAAGCAGTTTCAAGGGGCACACTTGACCCTTCTCAGGGGCACACCAAAGGTCCCCAGGCACAGTGGTTGAGAAACACTGCCCTAAAAGAGTGTTTCTACATTGCTGTATCGAGACTTTTTACTCAAGTCAGAACTGTGAGTATGTTTTCCACCGCTGCCTTTGACTGTGTGGTTAATAACATGATATCCATGTTGATGATGTCTTTAATCAATCACAAACCTGAGCCATAAATGTCTCCTCCTAACAAGGAGCCCAAACTGAATGTTTTACTAATTGTGACCTTAGCAGTAATAAAACTCAGCCATAAAGATGAGCGTCTCCTTCAAGGGGACGCATAAACGTCCCCATAAGTCCCCCATAACGTCCCCATAAGTCACGTTGGTCTGGGTTTTACTGCCGCGGAGAGGGACGTTATCTCCCACGCGTGGAGAGCAATACAAGCACACACTCACACACACACACTAATGCAAAGAGAGAGAGAGAGAGAGAGAGAGAGACAGAGAGAGAGAGAGAGCACTGCGAGACGTTGTAAGCTTGTATATCTGCTATTTTTGGCAAAAGGTGTGGGGGAAATGAGCAGACAGAGCAGTACAGAGTGAAAAGGTCAAGTTTATTAAGTATTGACGGTTCAAGTGGTTAAATATCTGAAAACACACATTGACATGAATCCAAAATACACTGACGATTGTGCTGTCAAACGACGTAACTATATGGAATCTATGAACAGGTTGTGGGGGTCCCTGCTTCATCTCTCTCTCTCTCTCTCAACTAAGGGGTCCTTGGCCTGAAAACGTTGAAGACCCATGTCGTCAAGGCAACTGCACCAGGTGCTGTTTACATTTCTGACTGATAAAAGTATTCAATCAACCAATCAGAAAACAAAGTTTTTTCTCGTTTCAACTTTTCTCGTATCTCCTCCGCGTTCACCGTCCTTCTTCCTCCAGTGCCCTTCATATCGCTGTGAGGTTGAAAAAAAAAAAGAAAAAACGATCTTTACTTTGTTACACAGGCCGGTTCCACACAATGATCGCACTTCACACGCCTTTGATGTGCGGACAAACACACGGACACACGCACGCACACACACGCACGGACACACGCACGGACACACGCACACACGCACACACACGCACGCATAACCGCTTCCTCCTTCAACACCTTTCAAAAGTCCTCTGTCTGTCTGCCTTTGATCAACACGTGCACTTCTTCATGCCATTTCATCTCTGCAGCAGTGTGTGTGTGTGTGTGTGTGTGTGTGTGTGTGTGTGTGTGTGTGTGCAGGGACGTGCTGGCCATTGGGAAAAGCGGGACAACTCCCGAACGTCCGGTTCATTCCCGGCCGGTCCAGGCCGGCCATTCGGGAAAAAAATAAAATAAAATGTCGGCCTTCGTTCCATTTTGGGGGCTGGGCGGCCAACAAAGTAAATCGTCACTGTCGGGCAGAAACCTCGTATCTCCAAATTTCAAATTTGTACTTTTTTTTTGCAAAGCAAAGTCCTGCTTCTATTCATCATACAAGGCTGTCGCACAAAAGTAGTGAAAACAGCAGATCTGCTTGTAGATCGGCTGTTTTCACTAGTTTTTAAATAATTTTTAAAACGGTTTTGGACATACAAGGGTTCCACCCGACAACGACGAAATATAACTCATGTACAGTAATTGGCCCACTGGCTTGTCACTTGTCATGATCTGAAATGGCAAATCTTTGAGTAGCAGCAGCAGCGCTAGAGAGAGATCTCTCTCTATAGCGCGCAATGAGGGCCTCTCCAACTCTTTTTCCCGGGCTGAATCAGGAGCCCAGCACGTCCCTGAGTGTGTGTGTGTGTGTGTGCGCGTGCGTGCACATGTATGTGTGTGTGTGTGCGTGCACATGTATGTGTGTGTGTGTGTGTGTGTGTGTGTGTGTCTCCATTGTTCATGTCTTTCTTCCCAGTCCTCTCTCTCTCTCTCTCTCTCTCTCTCTCTCTCTCTCTCTCTCTCTCTCTCTCTCTCTCTCTCTCTCTCTCTCTCTCTCTCTCTCTCTCTCTCTCTCTCTCTCTCTCATTATTCCCTTCATTCCGGAACGCATATACGCGTCACTCTAGATTTGAAACCACTTTAACCACGTTTTATTATGCTTTAACTATTGAAAAACAGCAGATCTACAAGCTCGCAGCTCGTAGATCTGCCATTTTGGAAACATCTAGGAAATGTGTGCAAGTCTTTGAATATTTTTGACCCGATTCTATAAATGTCTTCTAAATCCTTCTTCTAAATCAGTGCTTCTCAAACGTTTTCAATTCAAGGACCCCCAAAATTACAGGTATTTGGCCGCGGACCCCTCATCTCAAAATATGTTGTTCCAGGGACCCCACAGTACCAAATATTTGAGTTACAAATGTGTGCACTGAGAATTATATATTCAAAGATTTTCACGATAAAAAAAAAAAAGCAGATCTACAAGCTCATAGCGCGGCACTCGGTGCTATTTTGTCAATAGAATAGAGGGTATGCGAGTGACATCATCATCATCATACCCGGAAGTTGAATGCGGGAACGCCTACTGAGTGGCAAAACACTTTCTGGCCTTGACAGCCCATACATCCAAACAGAAAAGTCCTGTCTGATTGCATTAAACGACGTCAAACAATGTTAAACTCGCTTTGCCACTCGATTTGCCACTCACTTCATGCGTGCACATACCCCTCTGTCATTCCAGATCTAAATGGGTTATTCTGGGGGTGGATTGGCAGACGTGGGGCAGCTTTGCAGGCTCTTACATCATCATGGTGTGTCTGATGAAAAGGAATGGCGCGCTCCTTTGTATTGTTATTGTTGTGTCAAGTCTTATAGCCAGAAGTTGGCGCAGTAAGAATATGATGTGGAACACAAACACCCCCCCCCCCCCCCCCCCCCCGCTCTCAATTTACCACAGCAATCTGATGATGACTCACCTCTTCAGACTCCTCCACAAGCCGCAGCATGTGACCTTATAGTCTATGACAGTGGTTCTCAACCTGTGGGTTGGGGCCCCCAGGGGGGTCCCCAAATTATTGTGGGGGGGGGGGGTCCCCAGATGATAAACTTAATGTGCAACATTGTTTTCTCACTCAACAGTAAACAAACCGACAAAGTTTAATTGTAGGCTATGTAAATGCACATTTCTAAAGTGACAATTTAAGGACTTTTTAATAGCTCTAAAATGTTAAATTAAACATTGGCCAAATTGTCAAATATTAGAGGCAGAAACTGTGAAAATAGCAGATCTACATGCTCACAAGCATGTAGATCTGCTATTTTCACAATGTAAAATGTAATGCACAGACTTTGAAATACCTCTAAAATGACAAATTAAACATTGGCCAAATTGTCAAATATTAGAGGAAGAAATTGTGAAAATAGCAGATCTACACGCTCACAACGCCTCGCAACAAATAGAACTGTGTTATGCAATGTAATGCATCAACTCTTAGTGCTCGTCAGTATTGGGGGTCCCCAGTTAAAATATGATTATTTTGGGGGGTCGCGGCCTGAAAAGGTTGAGAACCACTGGTCTATGAGGAACATGTTTTCACTCTACACGCTCACAGCTGAGTCGATGGAGAGAGGAGCGGGGGACCCCCGGACCCGACCCACTGGGTCTAAAATAATCTGAGTCCCCAGACCTCCACTAGGGGGACAAGCACACACACACACACAGTAAAGTCTTCAGAGATATCCGGGTTCCATGTCTACACGGATCCAGTGAATCGGATAGTTCACTTGTGAATCGGATCTCTCCACTTATTTATCTGTTTTCAAAAATATCCAGATCGGGGTCAAAATATCCAGCTTTGTGTGGCTGCAAGCCCCAACAGCTCAAAAAAATGTCTAGCAAATGTCGAGCTTCAGAAATATCCAGCTCTGTGTAGCCGGCACCTAAGTCTCTAAGGCTCTGGTTTGTAGAGGAACGTGAGTGGAGCCTTATGCCTCATTCACACTGCAGATATATAGTTGAACGTTTTGCTTGCTTGGTCAATGTTATCTCAATGGAAACCAGCTTTAAAGCTTTCAAAGCTTTGTTCTGTGTACAGTATGTCCTCTATCTTTAAAGCTGGTTTCCATTGAGATAACATTGACCAAGCAAGCAAAACGTTCAACTATATATCTGCAGTGTGAATGCAGCTTTAGTCTAGTAAATCTAGGGGAAAAAATACACTCAGGTTGGACGAAATTTTATTATTCAGTTTTTCAACTGATTCTATTAGGAAATTAGGTCTACTAACCAGGATAAAAAATCTACCATACTGCAAATACCCACAGTGGCCAAATCAAGTTGGGCTCCCATCGAAAAAAATCAGCTTTAAGTAGGATGTGAGGGGTCTAACTAGGGGTTTGTCATGATGCTGAATCCATTGCAAGCATTTGTTTTGCACAAAAAACATTCCTTGGGCTAAAAATGGCCCCAGAAAATTATGGTTTAGTGATGAAAAGTGATGAGTCATCAAAAACATCATCTTTTGTTGGCGTTTTCTGGGGCCAATGAATGTTTTTCATTCATTGATTTTCCTCCTGTATAGAAAGTCAATGGTAGCCCAACTTGATTTGGCCACTGTGGGTATTTGCATTGAGCAGATCATGGTAGATTTTTTTATCCTGGCTAGTAGACCTAATTTCCTGACAGAATCAGTTGAAAAACTAAATACCGGTAATAAAATATTGTCCAACCTCTGCCTGACTACCTCCTCGCGTCATTGAAGAAAGGTCTTCCTCCACGCACACACACACACACACGCACACACACACACACACACGCACACACACGCACACATACGCACACGTACGCACACACACACACGCACGTACGCACACACACACACACACACACACACACACACACACACACACGTACGTACGCACACACGCACACACACACACACACACACACACACACACACACACACACACACACACACACACACACACACACACACACACACACACACACACACACACACACACACACAGGGCAGAAGAACAGTGAGATACCAACTCAACACATAGGCCTTTGAAAGCAACCTTCAAACAACACAAACCACTGGGGAACACAATACACACAAACACACAATACTACTGTATACATAGACACGTGTGTGAGAGATGCAGGCACGTGCACACATAGACTTCAAAGGGGGATTGAGCCCCTACCCCTCTACCCGTCTGCAAAAAGTGCCCTCTCCAGACCATGAATGCAGTTTTTACTATGGTGAAAGAAATGCTAATGCCCCCTCCTGACCCCGAGAATACCAAACTGGTTTGATATTTTCACAAATCAGGGCTGAGTCTGAAAGAGTCCAATGACATACTGTAACAACCAAAACAGAACGCTAACTGCAGGGCTAACAAGCATCCATCGATTGGCTACTGTACATTCATGAATTTAAATAATTTGAGAAATCATAGCAAAAAAAAATACAGATGATGCACAGACAGACAGCTATAGCCACACATGTCGTCATCAAATCAAATCACATCACAACAAACAACACAGACCAGCCTTGCTTCTGATTCTGAACCCACATCATAGCAACCAATGGCAGCCATATCTCATCTTAAATGATAACAACATTAATTGGCACGGCGGCCAGGCAGGAAATACTGTTTATGAAAGATTAGTCATAAACTCACCATCAGATTCAGTCTCCCCAACAGTCAGCCACGTCCAAACAACATCATAATCCTGATTACTGTTTATCCATTGTCCTGAGTTTTTAATCAGTTGTAATTAAAGCCATGCTAACTTTAAATGATCAGTATATGACAGTCTGGTATCAAGGCTACAGATTAACTTTAAATGATCAGTATATGACAGTCTGGTATCAAGGCTACAGATTAAATGATCAGTATATGACAGTCTGGTATCAAGGCTACAGATTAAATGATCAGTATATGACAGTCTGGTATCAAGGCTACAGATTACAAAATGTGTCCTAAAGTTGGACTTTCTGATTTGACCAATTCAACATGCTGTGTTTCAGGAACAGAACAGGAACACTGCTGAGCAAGACCAGTGTTGCCAGGTTATATGAGAGAGAAACAAGCAACCAGGTCTATGAATACATGCCTGAATGTATCGCTTAACAAGCAAGACCTGGCAACGCCGCTGAGACCAGTGTTGCCAGGTTATATGCGAGAGAAACAAGCCACCGGGTCTATGAATATCATTTTCTCCATGGGGCCACATGAACAATAGAACATATTGTGGAGGGCCGGGCCAAAAGGCTGTGCTCCCCACAAGATGTGCTCCCCTTAAACTAAACACGGCTTTACCCCCGACTTCAGTAAATAATTACTTAGCAGTCCAAGTTTTGTTGAAAACCCGGCATTTTGCCTTAACTTTTCTTTTTTTTGCCACTTTAGCCATTTTTGATGGGTAAGGTAAGGCAGGTCATCTTGACGTGTGACCAGTCTGACCACCTGCTTGTTATTGAGACAATGATCACAATGATCACACACACGTGCTGATGTACGCATTGCGTCCATATGTACGTGAATAAAAAACGTCTAAATAAAAGAAAAGCAGCTTTAGTCCATGCATGAGGTAAAATTAGAAAATGTGTTTATTTTGTAATTTGCCATTAACCCTACAAGGGCCAGTCAGAGTGAACCAAAGGGCCGCATACGGCCCCCCGGGCCGCACCATGCCCAGGTCTGCCCAAATGTATCGCTTAACAAACAAGACCTGGCAACAACGCATACAGTGATGATAGACCTGACCTGAGAGTGTTGGATGGGGGGTCGATGGGGGAGCCAGTCCTACCCCTGGCTCCACTGATCAGGTGGATGGGGGGTCGATGGGGGAGCCAGTCCTACCCCTGGCTCCACTGATCAGGTGGATGGGGGGTCGATGGGGGAGCCAGTCCTACCCCTGGCTCCACTGATCAGGTGGATGGGGGGTCGATGGGGGGCCAGTCCTACCCCTGGCTCCACTGATCAGGTGGATGGGGGGTCGATAGGGGAGCCAGTCCTACCCCTGGCTCCACTGATCAGGTGGATGGGGGGTCGATGGGGGAGCCAGTCCTACCCCTGGCTCCACTGATCAGGTGGATGGGGGGTCGATGGGGGAGCCAGTCCTACCCCTGGCTCCACTGATCAGGTGCAGATTCCTGCATTCCTACAGCTCTGTATATTCAGTTATGTTTTACTCACTCAGTGGCGTCAGTTCAGAAAAAGCTAAGGTATGGCAACATGACTGGTGTCTTGCACGCGTGCGAAAGCACGCGTGCAAGACACCAGTCATGTTGACAAGCAAGAGTTGAGGCATTACATTTTGTATAACACGGTTCTATTGTGAAAATATTTTCACAATTTCTGCCTCTAATATTTGACACTTTAGGAAAAATTACAGTTTCATGACAGTAGAGTTCACTGGTGCAAGGTCAACTAAAAGGAAACTCAGGTAAGGCAAAGCTTATTTCCATTGAGATCCTTTGGTCAATCCTCAAAGGCCCAATTCCAATCCTCTACCTTACGGACACACTGACTGTTCACGTTGTATTCACATCATCCTCTACCTTACTGACACACTGACTGTTCACGTTGTGTTCACGTCATCCCGCAGCGCCGGTTCTGCTTACTGAAAGAGGCCCACCGGGTGCTCACAGAGTCGGCGAGCCGGGCCTCGTACCCATTTAGAGTTTGAGAATAGGTTGAGATCGTTTCGGCCCCAAGGCCTCTAATCATTCGCTTTACCAGATAAAACTGTGAGCTGTCGAGCACCAGCTATCCTGAGGGAAACCAGGTTACTTTCTTATTTCCACACAACTCCAAGGAATATCAATGTTGAAAATGAGGGGTATTCCCCTTTAAGGATGCCTTCACATTTGAGAGGCAGACTTCTTAATAAGGTACAGTGGGTCCAAATGATGAATGTGGTGGTTGGATGACTCGGAGAAACTGAAACGTCTCTTCCAACATGACATCTGTTCATTTTTCATTTGCGTCGTTTCTTGAGAAGGCCTGGTCAATGAGGAAGGATCGAGTGACAGACTTTGGCACAAAGAAAACATGAGGTGATGCACCAACCTGCTCCTGGAGCCCCGGTACACTGAGCCCCTCATCAGCGTTAATACATCGGGTGCCCCTGGATTGCCCCATTTATCCCCTCTCGCTGCCCAGGCCCACCACCATTGTATTGAATCCAGAATTTTGACATTTTGCACCCGCCACAGTTTTAGCCATAAAACAAACATCAGAGATAAAGGGCGTTAAAGATGGGGAAATGCATTGGAGTATATGGAGAAAAACGGCCGCGCGATGCTCTCAGCGTCGACTCGAAGCGACTAGCGGCTAATGGGCTACATCCATGCGTAGCCCCAACCTAACGGTGAGATTTAAAGTTAATACTGTAAATACAGTAAACACGTCAACGCGTCGTGGTCCTCCAGAGACATCAAAGAGATTGGCGTGTAGACACCTCGTGGGCATCCCATGAGTTAATGGAGAACACCTCAAGGCTGCTGAATAGTTTGCCTACCTGGGTAGCACCCTGTCTCACGTGGGAAACATCGACAAGGAGATCATGCACAGGATAGCCCGGGAAAGCGCTGTCTTCGGTGGACTCCGCAGATCTGTTTGGGAGCGTAGAGGGCTCAGCCTACAGACCAAACTGAAAGTCTACCGGGCTGTTGTCCTCCCCTCCCTGCTGTACGCCTGGGAGACATGGACTGTGTACAGCATACATGGGCAACTGGCGGCCCGGGGGCCACATGCGGCCCCCTGCACCTTCACTTAATGCGGCCCGCTGGTTAATACTGGAATACTGATAGAATATTGATTTCAGCTGTTACAATTCCAAACATGACCTGCTTTAATTCTGTCTATATTAGTAGCTTAATGACTAGTATAGTAGTATTAAAATGTATGTATTTTATGTACAATGTAGGTATTTGTACTTAGGTTCATAAAGTTAACATGAGTATATAACTAAATGTTACATTTCAGGATTCCAATTAAGAAATAACAAAAAATAATTCAGGATTCCAATTCAAAAGATGCAAAAATAGCCGATCTACAAGCTCAAAACGCAACGCAGCGCGATGCGTTTTGAGCTTGTAGATCGGCTTGTAGATTGAGCTTGAGCGGCTAATCTACAATCTATCAAGCTTGTAGATTGAGCTTGTAGATCTACAAGATCTTGTAGATCTTGTAGTTCTACAAGATCTACATGAGCTTGTAGATCGGCTATTTTTGCTTCTATTATATGCAATACTAGAATGACAAATGTGGCCCTCTGGAGGGAAGGTGGAAATATAGTGGCCCTCACCATCTTCAAAGTTGCCCAACCCTGGTGTACAAGCAGGCATGCAAAGCAGCTCAATGCCTTCCATATGCGATGCCTCAGGAAGCTGCTCAACATCAAATGGCAGGCAGGACAAGGTTCCAGACACTGAGGTCCTCCACAGGGCTGAGATGGAGAGCATCAATGCCATGCTCAAGCGCTCCCAGCTGAGATGGGTTGGCCATGTCTGCCGCATGCCAGACGAACGCCTACCAAAAAGGCTGCTGTACAGCGAACTACACCACGGCAAGAGCTCACGTGGCGGCCAGCGGAAACGTTATAAAGACACCTTAAAGGACAACTTTAGTTTTTTACAACAAGGGTTCATATTTTAGATTGTAAGGAGAGAAAAGAAAAAAATGAGTGTTAACATGTTTTCATTTGCTTCGTTCTATTGTTTTATCCTGTTTACCATGCTAAAATGTGGGGAATGCGTACACATGGGGGCATGCGTACAAGTGGCTAAATACACAATTAGCCAGCAGTTTCTTTATTGCTATTTACAGTAACACTTCTAGCCCCCATAAGTCACATCCAACCATGAAAGGTTGAGTTGTATCTTGGGAATGGGCTTATTCTGTGTAAAATTACATGTTTAGCCACTTGTACGCATGCCCCCAACCACTGAAATAAGAATCTCTAAAACAATAGAAAGAAGTAAATGAAAAAACTTTAACACTCGTCTTTTATATTCTTTAATTACAATCTAAAATATGAACCCTTGTTGTTAAAAACTAAAGTTGTCCTTTAAAGGCCAGTCTCAAAAGCTGTGGTCTGGACCCAGAGACCTGGGAGGCCGATGCCCAACACCGCTCCTAATTGGCGCCCAGCGGTCAAGCATGGTGTAGCAGAGTACGAGAAGCGCTGCATTCAGGAAGCCCAACTGAAGCGACAGCTCCGCAAGACCAGAGCCCGTTCCTCCCTCTCACCCAGCCGTCCCCCAACCATGGGGCGGCATAGCTCAGGGGTAGAGAAACCGTTATTAGAGCACGAAGGGTTCCCGAAGGGTTCCCAGTTCGAATCCGGGCTCTCCCTGAGTTAATGTCGAAGGGTCCTTGGGCAAGACTCTGAACCCCGCATTGCTCCCGGTGAGCAGGTTGGTGCCTTGCATGGTTTCCTCCGCCACCGGTGTATGAATGTGTGCGTGAATGGGTGAATGTAATGCACAATCTCTGTAAAGCGCTTTGGATAAAAGCGCTATATAAATGCACCATTTACCATTTATAATATTATGACCTCACTGCAACCGGACATTCACTGCGAGGATCGCCCTCATCAGCCATCTTCGCTACCACAAGACAACGTGAAGTCACTTGGTCATCTTCGCAAGTGAAGGACGGACACGAATATGAACTGCAAGGATTGTTAATGTCACATTGATCATCACTGCTTCCAGACAGGAGCACTGTCACCACCAGGCCTGCAGTTTCAGGGGTCAATTTAGGGTCAAAGTTACCTTGCTGTCAATCAGGGGCGTGCTGGCCATTGGGAAAAGCAGGACAATTCCCGAACGGCCGGTTCATTCCCGGCCGGTCCAGGCCGGCCATTAGGAAAAAAAAAAAATGTCGGCCTTCGTTCCATTTTGGGGGCTGGGCGGCCAACAAAGTAAATCGTCACTGTCGGGCAGAATCGTATCTCCAAGTTTCAAATTTGTACATTTTTCGCAAAGCAAAGCCCTGTTTCATCATACAAGGCCGTTTCACAAAAGTAGTCAAAACAGCCGATTTACAAGCACACAACGCCTCGCACCGGCTGTTTTCACTAGTTTAAATCATTTTTTAAATGATAAATACAAACCAAATGGTTTTGGACATACAAGGTTTCCACACGACAACGACGAAATTTAACTCATGTAATTGGCCCACTGGCTTGTCACTTGTCATGATCTGAAATGGCAAATCTTTGAGTAGCAGCAGTGCTATAGAGAGAGATCTCTCTCTATAGCGCACAATGAGGGCCTCTACAACTCTTTTTCCCGGGCTGAATCAGGGGCCCAGCATGTTCCTGCTGTCAATTTGTGGAGGGCAAAAAAATAAAAGGCCAAATACCAGGGCAGGAAGGCCATCATAATAAAACAATTCATTTCCTCTTTGTTTATTTCATTTATGTTATTTTACAGATTTACATGACTTTACTTTACATAATGGAAGTATAATGTTGATATACTTCCAGTACAGTATAACTATCAGTAAAATAACCTGTTTATTTCACAAAATAATGTATTGGCAAATGACCAATAATTGCACAAAGTCACAAGATTTACGTACATTTTAACTCATTTGTCAAAGCATATCACCGATGTGCAACATGTAGTCATTGAGACAGGATACACGTTTCCTTTTGTGCAACCACAATACGAGAGTTCTTAAAGCACATGGAACCGCACAGAGTGACAATAACATCCAACACCCGGTCTTAAGAACAGGATGCATTGTAGGAAACCGTCTGTGGGCTTCGACACGTTCAAAAAACCTTTCTCACATCAGTGTGTGTGTCTTGATGTGTGTTAACTTGTAGAGTTTAAAAACCTTTCTCACATCAGTCTGTGTGTCTTGATGTGTGTTCCCTTGTTGAGTTTAAAAACCTTTCTCACATCAGTGTGTGTCTTGATGTGTGTTCCCTTGTTGAGTTTAAAAACCTTTCTCACATCAGTGTGTGTCTTGATGTGTGTTACCTTGTAGAGTTTAAAAACCTTTCTCACATCAGTCTGTCTCTTGATGTGTGTTACCTTGTTGAGTAAGGCCACATTCTCATAATATAATTCGGTTTAGTCGTGCGAATGGGAGGGGTGAAGTTGCTACATTCTTGCATATTTAATTGATACGTTTGCCCTCACACTGCACATTGTCATCCGAAACAAGGAATCGTCCACGTCTGTCCATGGGACATGTATGTATCCAAGCTGCATAATAATGCCCCCTCCATCTCCCTGTGTTTATTAATTCTTCAAGTTCAACTCACAATGTAACCGCAGGACCGCCGCAAAATTGAGGCGCAGGCGTCAGCCTATTTATCTGCGGTCGACGATCGTAAACGGGCGATCAAAAAATAAAACCAGCGGCGGCCGGAGGGACTCGCAAAATCTACCAGCAATAAACCAGACAGCAAATACTTTTAATAGCCATCTACGAAGAGGAGGACATCAACGTCTCTCTCTCTCTCTCTCTCTCTCTCTCTCTCTCTCTCTCTCTCTCTCTCTCTCTCTCTCTCTCTCTCTCTGCCCCTCGTCTTGCCCTCCGCTGGTTCCCTCTCTGCGCTCCGCGCATGAAGCGTCTCCATTTGGACATTATTTGGCACAGAGAGCCGCGCGCGCGAGCAAGGGCGAGAGACCCACACATCGGCCTATATTATATTAGGCCTATAGCCTATATATGATATACAAGTGACTCCTGTGGCACTTTCCTTTTATCTAACTGTGAGCAACTCCTAATACACCATGTGCGATCGAGGGAGCGGTGATCAGAAATTGAATCAATGAGGGGAGGAGGCGGCCAGAATGGTCAGAAATCTAATGAGAACGGACGGTCTGGAGGGGGATTTAACCTTTTATAAATAACTATGGATTTAACCCGCACATGGCTCTATATATTGCCTGTATTTGAGACGGATGGATTCACACCAACAGGGAAGCGTTTGCGGTAGCGCATCGAAACCACCGTTTTTTTGTGGATTTGCATTTGTTTCTTTTATTCGAAAAAGAATACGGATGCGTCTTCACACATGCCCAACCGTTGTGTATTTTCCAACAATACGTTATAGGATTCGTTTTAATCGTAATAAAACGTGCCTGTGTGAATGCCGCCTTAAAAACCTTTCTCACATCAGTGTGTCTCTTGATGAGTGTTGCCAGCAAGTCCCAGCAAGACCAATCAGTGACGTCTCCATTGGGGCCAGATCAAGTCAAACCATGACTAGTCAGATCTGGCCTAGAATATCACCTGATTTCAACCAACATCAAGCCCGCGAAAACGGACGTCCTGGATTGATCGAGGCCAGATAAATATCATAACTAGTCAGATATGTCCCAGATTATAACCTTACATGCTCATATTTCAACTAACATTACAAACAATAACAATAATCCTGTCAAAGAAAAAAGTCTTAGGATGTCAGGCTAAACCGTAGGTGGCAGATTCAGCTGCAGCTCTTCACTAAGGTTATAATCCAGCTGGTTGATCTTGTCAATCATGAATGAACTGGCCTTGTTTCCCTTTCTTCGCACCATGTCGATAATGTTCCGCGCTTTCTCCTGCCTCAGAGGTTTCCCCATGGCGGTCTCCATTTCTCCATCAGTGATGATCTTCTCATCCAGAAGTTCATCCAGAAGTTCATCCAGGACGGGATCTGAGACTCTTTGAATGAACGCCTTCCTCGCAGACAACAGCTTGTCCTCTGCTCCTGTGATGATCTGGGACGGATGTTGTGGGGTTGCAGAAGCACCTTGAAGAAGGATTTGTTTCATCATTAGTGGTGTAATTATAAAATAACCAAGATAATTGATACTGTAACAGAAATTACAGGGTCTCTTTCCCGATGTGGATCCTGTTTGAAACACTGCTAATCGATATTGGCAGATCATACTCCTATGTTCATAAATGAGCTGCCATGCCAATGATGACAGGGGGATTGTTCTTTTTTTAAAACATTTATGTATCTAACAAGTAAGGAATTGTAAACTCACCTGGCTGATGTGGGAGAGAACGTCTCCAACTGGTGGTTCCTTCGTCTGATGTTCTCTGCTTTGTGACTGTGAAAGAGAAGGACATTCAATTACTGTCTCCTTCTACAGCGCTTACACAAATTAATCCTGGCAATCTTAATTAGTAAACTGTAAATCATTATATGATTTGCTCATACCGGGTTTCTTTTTTCTCGAGCCCCCTGTGAGTAGTTGTAGTAAGCTGGGCCTTTTCACTTTGCTGCCCACCAAGTCACCTGACATCACAACAACAACAGATAGGCATCATCTTTCAGTCAGAAATTCATTGCAAAAGTACACACGTTAAAGTAGACATGGGTGACTTTATTAGTTAAGTGTGGCAAAATGTAATCCTAC
The DNA here is from genome assembly GCF_963921795.1 of Nannobrachium achirus. NCBI lineage: Eukaryota > Metazoa > Chordata > Actinopteri > Myctophiformes > Myctophidae > Nannobrachium > Nannobrachium achirus. Next base: position 3,617,347 of record NC_137827.1, read on the forward strand.
AGCGGCCTTGTTTCGGGCAAACAGGTGTTTCAATTGTTTGATTGGCATAGAACTAATGTTCTACTGCTATCAGAACACCTGTGTTTGCCCCTAAACATGGCCGCTTTGGACACATTTTACCACACTTAATAGATAATTACCTTGTCGAATCATGTCAGTCCATGCAGTATCCTCAGCACCACTCATTTTCAGATGAAATGTGAATGGAGGTGGCTGCTCATAGTAAGCTTCAAAGAAGCCTCTGATGTGAATTGGTTTCAGGGTGAATGGCAGGTACTGTAAAGACACATAACATTAGTAATTAACATTCAAATTCAATGCATTACGATATGTACATTGCTACACCTATCTACCCACAAACACACCTCAGGATAAATGGCTCCTCTATCTACCCACAAACACACCTCAGGATAAATGGCTCCTCGTGGCTCACTCATCAGATGGTAGTTCTCCTCTGCCAGCAGACAGAGCAGATTCTTGTCAATCTTACTGAAACGTCCCTTCGTCATCTTCTTGATGTCCTGCCACACACAAGGACAACAGGTGGACAAGGTGACGACAAAAGGAGAGAAGGGAAGACAACATACATTACTGATGGCCATTTTAGTCAATAAGGACCTTGTTTTTTTAAGGCCTCTTAACACTGTTGTAGACAACCAAGGCTGTTATGTAATTGTCAAGGAAGTTCTTAAACTTCCTCTTTTCACTTGTCAGGGAGCTCCTTTGCAATCTACCCTTCAAAAGAGCTCTAAAAGTGTATTATTTTTAACATTCACATGATTATCATTATACAACAACGTTTGTCTCCATCTCGGTGGCCTCCTCACTTTAATATGAGATGCGTTGCAGCTGGTGGGGAAGATGCGGAAAGTGTGAGTGTCCATAGCACTCCCCAGATCCTCGTAGAGCAGCACCGCTCCGTGGTGTTTCTCCTGCGCTGTGTCCAGGACGATGGCACCCACAGGTGACAGGGAGGACACCGGCCACTTCAGATGACTACCAGAGGACTGGACTCTCTCTATGACGGGATCCTTGCCTTTGATGTGTAGAACACCAAAGACCTTCTCTTTCTCCTGGCCTGCAGGTGAGGATACAGAGAAGGAAGGATGGAGGGCATTCCCATATGACATCCTGTTAGGGTAACCACACAATCTCCATATATGGGCATTTGTATGTGGCTGATATAGCCTCCATATATGGGCATTCCCATATGACGTCCTGTTAGGGTAACCACACTAACAGAATCCTTGTATGCCCATATATGGAGATCCCCGTCTGTAGATCCAGCCACATTGGTTAGACTGACATGTATAGTCTATAGGTTAGACTGACATGTACAGTATGTATATTGGCATCAGGGATCTCCATATATGGGCATAAAAGGGATTCTGTTAGTGCGGTTCCCCTGACATCACAGTGATGTCAGAGCGTGACAGTCAATACACAATGAGGCAATCATGAAAAGATTCATGAACAAAAAATCCCGCACTCTGCTCTTGCTCAGCTGCTCATCTTTATTTCACTTGACAGACTTTTCGGTCCCCCTGGACCTTCTTCAAGAGTGTCTAGACACTCTTGAACCGAAAGAGTGGGACCGAAACGTCTGTCAAGTGAAATAAAGATGAGCAGCTGAGCAAGAGCAGAGTGCGGGATTTTTTGTTCATGAATCTTTTCATGATTGCCTCAGTATTTAATATCCAACGCACCTGCACCCATCCAGTGGATGTGCGAGTATTTCCCTTACATAGTCGATAAACAATAAAAGATCAAATCAAGCGTTACAGAGACAGACAGATACGGTCAAGATGTAATGTTTCTCATAGTAAACTGCAAATTTGGAAGATGTTTAGTTTTACATTCAATAATAAATATGTCAGAGGCAGCAAAATCATACCAGCCAGGCACAGAGAGTGGGGGAGCTGAATGAGCTTGACAGCAGATGGATCCTTGTCGACTGTCTGCACGTTGAATATGGGACCAGCGATCCTCCAGGGGTCCTGGATGAACTTGTTGAACATGGACCAGGACAGGATGGAATAACGTACCAGAACTCCCTCTGACGCATCAAATATCAAACCTGTTAACGCACACTCATACGTCCCCTCTCCTTCCAGATGAGCCCTAAAGAATGCACACACGCGTACGTACGTACGCACACACGCACAGTCACACACACACACGCCAAATTGATAATTCTTATAAGGAATACGAAATATAATGAAACTAAAGCAGATGATTTCAAAGTGATGTCAGACTCACTGCAAGCGTCCTCTGGAGAGTTTCTCAGGGATGATCTTCTTGTTGCCGTAGCTCTACCAAGCAAACACACACAGGAGAGCATTAAGGATCACCAGCATTCCGACATGCTGCCATTCAGACATTGATTGAATAATTTATTGGTCACAGTGATTTAACAACACAAGTACAGTAGTTACATAAAAATGCAGCACAGCACCAGTACAGTACTTTACTTTACTTTATTTGTTTATTTAGACGGGACAATGCATATTAATGAACACTACATGAAAGCAATGTAAATAAGCCGGAATTAGCAAGAATGCTAAATTTCATCCGTAGTCCCCACATGAAGACAAAACAATACATACCAACAAACAGTAACCCTACATTAGGAGAGGGCGCCTAAGAACATACATACAAATACTATTTTTCCTCAACCAAGAGAAAACAACAAAAACAACACATATTACTAACAGTACCCTACAAGTACAAGTACAGTCAGACATCCTGCCCAACAGTAACATCCCAAAGGCCTCTACAGTCTTATTTACATTGGAAGTTCTTGGCACTCAACTTACAGACATGGCAATAGCAACAAGACAATATGTGTTGCATTTAATAACACATAACTAAATAAAACACTATGTTCAACGCAGGGGAAAAGGGGGGGGGTCTCACCTCTCACCAGTCTTATGGGAGAAAGTGATAACTACCTTTGCCTCCTGAAAGGTGAATTTTCAGGGCAACCTTGAAGGGGCCCAGCGAGCTACATGTCTTAAGGGAAACAGTCAAGGATTTCCACACTTGAGTGGCAGTATTGGCTTCTAATTGTCACCCGATATACATGCCACTGAGACTGAGACTGAGTTGGAGGCGAGCTACAGTAAATAAAGTTAACAGCCATCGTCAACAGTCTTTCAGGAGTGCACCTTCTCACATCAAAGGCCTTGCGCTTCTACAGTAGATTATGGTTAAATCCAATCAATAGCTAACGAGAGACAGTCACTTTGAAAAACAGAATGAGGGCAACTGCTAGTTGTGAGACGAACGTCCTTCATGAATAGCCAATATGAGACTATTTAATGACTGTTTAAAGACAAAAGAGGGCTGCTCGCGCACCCCCATCATATGGAGCTTATCAAGAAGAGTATTTGTTTGATCAAACTGACCTGCTGGACATGTTGGCATTTTTCACAGCATGATCTGAAGTACAGCTGATCTGGAGGGACAAAACATAACAGTTACACAATATCTATCCATCCATCCATCCATTCATCCATCCATCCATCCATCCATCCATCCATCCATCCATTCTCATCTCCCACCTACCATTGTCATAGTCATCCAGATCGGGTCTCTTCAGCTCTGCAGGAAGACATTAAAGAGAAAACATGTCATTATGTGTAATCCTTCATGTTGTATTCACACCAACACTCAGTTCATTATGTGTAATCCTTCATGTTGTGTTCACACCAACACTCAGTTCATTATGTGTAATCCTTCATGTTGTAATCACACTAACACTCAGTTCATTATGTGTAATCCTTCATGTTGTATTCACACCAACACTCAGTTCACTGTAGTGTTAAATGTCTTACCTTCCTCTCCACTGTTTATCTTCATCATCTTCATCATCATGTTCATGCAGTCGTCTGTAGAGTAAAGACAGTGGACAGTTAGTGGATCAGAGGCAGCTTGGAGGCTTACAGTGTAAACTATTAATATGATCCATGACTCTCACCAGAACCCTCTTCTTCCTCTTCTTCTTCCTCCTCCTCTTCCTCTGATGAGATGTCAGACAAATCCTAACAAATGGAGGAGAAATCATAAAACACAACTTTAAGCAAGATTCAGTTAGTTGGATGTGATTTTTACAACATTTATAGTATTTTAGATATTTTGGAAGAATAGCACAATGTGTTTTTCTCTCATTCATCTCCCTCTTCTCTTGTCGAAGGAGATTCACCTTTCAGGAGGCCAGAGAAGGAGGTAGTTATCACTTCTCCCATAGCCAGGCCAGAAGTGAGCACCCCCCCCCCCCCCCTTACCTTAGCCCCACCCCCTTGTTTCCCCTATCCTGTACATATAGTGTTTTTATAACTGTGATGATATTGAATGTTTATTTTTTGCTTGCTGTTTGTTATTAAGGACTTCCAATGTAAACAAGACTGTGAAAGGAGGTTTGGGATGCTCCTTTTAGGCAGGGTGTTTAACTGTACTTGTACTGTACTACATTTCTACTGTATTGACTATACTTGTTGTGTTCTCCATTTTTGTCTAATACAATGTTCAATCTGGGAGTCCTACTTGAATAATGACTTTCACCATAGTTACATAGTTCTGATTGTGTGCATTTTGAGCGGTTGTTATTATTATCATGTTAACATATTTAATCCAACCAATGCATCTGCACTGACACAAAGGTTCAAATGTTGTCCTAAACTAGAGTTTCATTATGAACACTCACCATCACTAAACTAGAGTGTCATTATGAACACTCACCATCACTAAACTAGAGTTTCATTATGAACACTCACCATCACTAAACTAGAGTGTCATTATGAACACTCACCATCACTAAACTAGAGTTTCATTATGAACACTCACCATCACTAAACTAGAGTGTCATTATGAACACTCACCATCACTAAACTAGAGTTTCATTAAGAACACTCACCATCACTAAACTAGAGTGTCATTATGAACACTCACCATCACTAAACTAGAGTGTCATTATGAACACTCACCATCACTAAACTAGAGTGTCATTCTGAACACTCACCATCACTAAACTAGAGTGTCATTATGAACACTCACCATCACTAAACTAGAGTGTCATTATGAACACTCACCATCACTAAACTAGAGTTTCATTATGAACACTCACCATCACTAAACTAGAGTTTCATTATGAACACTCACCATCACTAAACTAGAGTGTCATTATGAACACTCACCATCACTAAACTAGAGTTTCATTATGAACACTCACCATCACTAAACTAGAGTGTCATTATGAACACTCACCATCACTAAACTAGAGTTTCATTATGAACACTCACCATCACTAAACTAGAGTGTCATTATGAACACTCACCATCACTAAACTAGAGTGTCATTATGAACACTCACCATCACTAAACTAGAGTGTCATTATGAACTCACCATCACTAAACTAGAGTGTCATTAAGAACACTCACCATCACTAAACTAGAGTTTCATTATGAACACTCACCATCACTAAACTAGAGTGTCATTATGAACACTCACCATCACTAAACTAGAGTGTCATTATGAACACTCACCATCACTAAACTAGAGTGTCATTATGAACACTCACCATCACTAAACTAGAGTTTCATTAAGAACACTCACCATCACTAAACTAGAGTGTCATTATGAACACTCACCATCACTAAACTAGAGTGTCATTATGAACACTCACCATCACTAAACTAGAGTGTCATTATGAACACTCACCATCACTAAACTAGAGTGTCATTATGAACACTCACCATCACTAAACTAGAGTGTCATTATGAACACTCACCATCACTAAACTAGAGTTTCATTATGAACACTCACCATCACTAAACTAGAGTTTCATTATGAACACTCACCATCACTAAACTAGAGTGTCATTATGAACACTCACCATCACTAAACTAGAGTGTCATTATGAACACTCACCATCACTAAACTAGAGTGTCATTATGAACACTCACCATCACTAAACTAGAGTGTCATTATGAACTCACCATCACTAAACTAGAGTGTCATTAAGAACACTCACCATCACTAAACTAGAGTTTCATTATGAACACTCACCATCACTAAACTAGAGTGTCATTATGAACACTCACCATCACTAAACTAGAGTGTCATTATGAACACTCACCATCACTAAACTAGAGTTTCATTATGAACACTCACCATCACTAAACTAGAGTGTCATTATGAACACTCACCATCACTAAACTAGTAGAGTGTCATTATGAACACTCACCATCACGTCAGCGTCTGCCTGGGTAGGAACTTCACTCATGGTCTCATATCCTGAAGAGGACGCAGGCTGTCTGTTCAACCAATCAGAGACCTTCTTGTCAGGTGACCAGCTGGATACACTTCCTGTCTCAGATGGTGTTTCAACACTCACTGGAACACAAGACAACACACATTTACAATGATAATAATACAATCATAACTAGAAGAAGTGCTCTTCCGAGCACATGAAAGGGTGGCATGTGTTCTTCACCAATCTTAGACCTTTCATGGCGCCACCATGAGGCTGATTTGAACATTTTGTAGTGTCATTTCTTCCTTGGCCTTTTGCGATTGTGCGTGCACTATTTCATTACAATTGCACGCTGTGTTTGATTTGAGGCATTTTGTTTGAAATGGATCAATCCTGCAAAGTTTGGAGGCCAATCTTAGCCAATCAGGATGGAATATTTAATATGGGTCTGATCCGTCTTGATCATATGACTGTAGAGATACTGTGTACTGATTTGTGTTAATCGTGGGTAAAATCTGAAGGAGTAATATCCAAAAATGTGTCTTACATAAGTCAGCCTCCTGGTGGCGCTATAAAAGGCTGATGTGAAAAATGCAAGGAAATGTTTTTCCTTGGCCTATAGGGAGTGCGCTTACAAAGTTTGAAACTGATCGGTGGAGTTATAGGTGAAATCACAAATTGGCCTGTTATAGCGCCACCATGAGGCTGATTTAACAATTTTGAAGTGGCATTTCTTCCTCGGCCTAGTGGGAATGTGTGTGTGCGATTTCATGATAATTGCACTCTGCGTTTTTGATTTGAGGCATTTTGTCCAAAACGGACCAATCTTACAAACTTTGAAAGCCAATCTCAGCCAATCAGGATGGAATATGGACAATCAGACAGATCCATGTCGATCACATGACTGTAGAGATACTGTCTACCGATTTGCATGGTTTTTGGACAAAATCTGTAGGAGTACTGGCCAAAAGGTAGTTTTGCACAAATTGGCCTCCTGGTGGCGCTAGAACAGGCCCATGTGAAAAATGTGGGGCAGAGGTTCTGAATTGGCATCCAGGGAGTGCGCTTACAAAGTTTGAAACTGATCGGTGGAGTTATAGGTAAAACCACGAATCGGCCTGTTATAGCGCCACCATGAGGCTGATTTTCGAATTTTGATGTGTCATTTCTTCCTCGTCCTAGTGGGAACGTGTGTGCGCGATTGCGTGATAATTGCGCTCTGCGTTTGTGATTTGAGGCATTTTGTCCAAAATGGACCAATCTTACAAATTTGAAAGCCAATATCAGCCAATCAGGATGGAATATTGACAATCAGACAGATCTGTGTCGATCACATGACTGTAGAGATACTGTCTACCGATTTGCGTGATTTGTGGACAAAATCTGTAGGAGTAGTGTACAGAAATGTGTTTTGCAAACATCGGCCTCATGGTGGCGCTAGAACAGGGCCATCTGAAAAATGTGGGGCAGAGCTTCTGAATTGGCATCCAGGGAGTGTGTGTGCTCATTTTGGCAGCGACCGGGCCAATGGTGCCGGAGATTAGCTGGTAACAAACTGGGAGGACGGACGGACGGACGCACGCACGGACGGACGGGCGGATCACGGACAGGGGCGATAACATACTCTCCCTCAGCCTTCGGCTGGTGGAGACAACAATAATAATAGTAATAATAATAGTAACAATAAGGGTAATAATCATATTCGTGTACACTGTAGGGAGCTACAATGGAAAAAACTATGGCTCGTGGACCAACCGGTGACTTTGTACACGACTTCGTACATTTCCCATAGATTCTATGGGACTTGACCACTTGCTCCTGCCCTTCGTGTACACGGTCTGTGCCGTCTATAGTTTCTTAATGGGGGGCAGCAGAGAGCCATATGTACACAGGCCCTAGGTGGTGTCCACGACCAGTAGTTTTACATGAACCCTCAGAGGGACACTGTGGGCTTAACAAGTGGTCCGTGGTGGTTCTCAAAGTGAGGTCGGGGGACCCTCAGAGGGACACTGTGGGCTTATCAAGTGGTCCATGGTCGGTTCTCAAAGTGAGGTCGGGGGACCCTCAGAGGGACACTGTGGGCTTATCAAGTGGTCCGTGGTCGGTTCTCAAAGTGAGGTCGGGGGACCCTCAGAGGGACACTGTGAGCTTATCAAGTGGTCCGTGGTCGGTTCTCAAAGTGAGGTCAGGGGACCCTCAGAGGGACACTGTGGGCTTATCAAGTGGTCCGTGGTCGGTTCTCAAAGTGAGGTCGGGGGACCCTCAGAGGGACACTGTGGGCTTATCAAGTGGTCCGTGGTGGTTCTCAAAGTGAGGTTGGGGGACCCTCAGAGGGACACTGTGGGTTTATCAAGTGGTCCGTGGTGGTTCTCAAAGTGAGGTCGGGGGACCCTCAGAGGGACACTGTGGGCTTATCCATACCTTGGCTACAGGGGGGAAATAATTAAATGTACTTTTCATCGTGCCTGTTGCTAAGGTATGGCAACATGATTGGTGTCTTGCAAGACACCAGTCATGTTGCCATACCTTAGCCTTTCCTGAACTGACGCCGCTGTGAACATGTGTACACAGCCAGCATATTACTCAATGCCAAACTTTGCACACACACTCCTTGCCTGCCAATCCACAACCTCCACCCCTCCAGGGACCCCCAGGGCTTATCTCCCGATTAGGACACTTTCCAGCATAGTGACATGCAGAACAAACTGTCCATATAGTATGGTTTACATAAAAGTCAGTTGTCTTTCACACACACACACACACACACACACACACACACACACACACACACACACACACACACACACACACACACACACATACATACATACATACATATATATATATATATATATATATATATATATATATATATATTTCATTTATTTATTTCATAAATATTTTTCATTACAATTGGGTTTGTGGGGAGCCATCCCTGCTTCAAGCTGTCACAGCATGGCACCAACACTTCAAACTAGTTAAAAAACCCAATACAGCAGATCTACAAGCACCTCACAGATCTACAAGCACCTCGCACATGCCAGGGACAGAGTAGGTTGGCCTGCATAAGCCTTGCTGTCAACACACTATACTACACCACTCAGGCCACCAAGCCAGGTGTGGTCAATTAGTGCCTTCTTTTGATCAGTGGCTTCTGCTTGATGAGTGGCACCAGTCTGTCTTTGTTCCCTGGTCAGTCAAGTTCACTGGGAGAGAATGTTTCAGATCAGTGCAAGTGTATTTGTTTTCCATTTGGACTTACTGTGTTTTGTTGGTACAGTATGCGTGCGACTAACTAATATTTCTGATAATTCCAATTTGTTTGTTGTTTAATTAGCCGGATTGTGAATGCCCTGCATTTTTCTTTCATCTTTAGAACCACACGTGTGTAACAAAACAGAGTGGTGATCATTTGGTGTGGGTGAAGAGAAGAAAAACATTTCATTAAAGGAGTAGTTCACCCCCAAAGTGACTTTTTTTCTATTGAACTCAAGTCTCCATGGCGTGAGTAATACATTGAAAAAATAAGTCATTTTGGGGGTGAACTACTCCTTGAATGTCAGTTTTGTGGTGTTTTGACTGGACACCCTGAGGATATTGCCAGATAGACAGACAGACAGACAGACAGACAGACAGACAGACAGACAGACAGACAGAGAATTGTAGGCCTTGCATTTATTTGACTTGGTTCCAACAGATGGCGAAAATAGCTAATCTTCAAGCTCACAATGCCTCACTGTTTGGACAAAGAGTTGAGGCGTTACATTTTGTAAAACACGGCCTTGTGAAAATAGCAGATCTACATGCTCACAACACCTCACAACGCAGGGCGGCGTGAGCATGTAGATCTGATATTTTCACAATTTCTGCCCCTAATATTTAATTTATCATTTTAAAAGTATTAAAAAGTCCTTAAATTGTCTCTTTAGAAATGTGCAGATAGCCTCTGTATACTGTTGAGTGGAAAAACAATGTTTCACATTAAGCTAAACATTTGGGACCACCCAAGATCATTTGGAGACCCCTCTAGGGGTCCCATAGTTGAACCACTGACTTATAAGGGGAGTATGGAGACCCCTCTAGGGGTCCCATAGTTGAACCACTGACTTATAAGGGGAGTATATGAGGCTGGATCCGTCTGGAACACTGCACTAGGCTCTCGCCAGCTCTGTAGCTCTCCACACTTGAACAGTTGTGTCCTTAAATTCAATTATAATAATTAACCCCTGTATATACGGGCAATAGTTTTACATGACTTTGTGTACACAGCCAATAGTTTTACATGAACATGTTCAGGCTTTAGTACTGTACTGTCTCGTGTAGCCCAACAGAGCCCATCACAGCACAACACGGCCCACCAGAGCCCAATACAGCCTACCAGAGCCCAATAGACTCCAGCAAACCTAAGTCCAGCCCAGTCCTGCCCAATAGGAGTATAGACCAGGGAAGGGGGGTAGTTAGATGACTGCACCAGACTCCACCAGGCTGCTCCATGCTCCAGCCAGCTCTGTAGATCCTGTGTACACGGCACTCCTAACTCGAAAGGTCAAGGAAAAGGGTCGTTTTAGGCGTCAAAACAGGCCCTTTGTCCTTAAAATGAATAAAAAAATCAAAAAAATATGTTTTGTTTTACGCAGGAAACACTTTTCATATTTGAAGGATGCCTGATCCGATGGAATGGGTTTCGTGTCTCTCCGACACTTTGAACCCTTTATGATTGCGAAAAAGACACGAAATTTGCACGCCACCAACACGATTACACATTCTTTCGGATAAAAGACACTTATTCTGACTTACTTTTTGACGCTGAATCCAACAAACCCGGTCTCGTGTCTCTACGACACTCCTAACTCGAAAGGTCAAGGAAAAAGCCACTGTGTACACAGGCAATAGTTTTACATGACTTTGTGTACACGGCCAATAGTTTTACATGAACATGTCTAGGCTTTAGTACTGTACTGCCTCGTATAGCCCAACAGAGCCCAGCACAGAACAGCACAGCCCACCAGAGCCCAATACAGCCCCCCAGAGCCCAACAGAGTCCAGCAAACCTAAGTCCAGCCCAGTCCTGCCGAGTAGGAGTATAGACCGGGGAAAGGGGGTAGTTAGATGACTCCACCAGGCCATTACTGTCCAGATCTGGCTTGAATAGGCCAGACCAGGGTAGACAGGACTGCACCAGACTCCACCAGGCTGCTCCAGCCAGCTCTGTAGATCCTTGCACATGCGATTAACCACTGTGTACACGGGCATTAGTTTTAAGTTTTACATGAACCCTCAGAGGGACACTGTGGGCTTATCAAGTGGTCCATGGCCGGTTCTCAAAGTGAGGTCGGGGGGCCCACAGTGTCCCTCTGAGGGGACACGGCACAGACCGTGTACACGAAGGGCAGGAGCAAGTGTTCAAGTCCCATAGAATCTATGGGAAATGTACACAGGCGTGTACAAAGTCACCAGTAGTTTTACATGAACCCTCAGAGGGACACTGTGGGCTTATCAAGTGGTCCATGGTCGGTTCTCAAAGTGAGGTCGGGGACCCTCAGAGGGACACTGTGGGCTTATCAAGTGGTCCATGGTCGGTCCTCAAAGTGAGGTCGGAGGACCCTCAGAGGGACACTGTGGGCTTATCAAGTGGTCCATGGTCGGTTCTCAAAGTGAGGTCGGGGGCCCACAGTGTCCCTCTGAGGGGACACGGCACAGACCGTGTACACGAAGGGCAGGAGCAAGTGTTCAAGTCCCATAGAATCTATGGGAAATGTACACAGGCGTGTACAAAGTCACCAGTAGTTTTACATGAACCCTCAGAGGGACACTGTGGGCTTATCAAGTGGTCCATGGTCGGTTCTCAAAGTGAGGTCGGGGGACCCTCAGAGGGACACTGTGGGCTTATCAAGTGGTCCATGGCCGGTTCTCAAAGTGAGGTCGGGGGGCCCACAATGTCCCTCTGAGGGGACACGGCACAGATTGTGTACACGAAGGGCAGGAGCAAGTGTTCAAGTCCCATAGAATCTATGGGAAATGTACACAGGCGTTTACAAAGTCTCTGAGTGTCCCACCAGGCTGGAGCAGCCTGGTGTTGTCTGGTGCAGTCCTGTCTACCCTAGTCTGGCCTATTCAAGCCAGATCTGGACAGTAATGGCCTGGTGGAGTCATCTAACTACCCCCTTTCCCCGGTCTATACTCCTACTCGGCTGGGCTGGACTTAGGTTTGCTGGACTCTGTTGGGCTCTGGGGGGCTGTATTGGGCTCTGGTGGGCTGTGCTGTTCTGTGCTGGGCTCTGTTGGGCTATACGAGGCAGTACAGTACTAAAGCCTAGACATGTTCATGTAAAACTATTGGCTGTGTACACAAAGTCATGTAAAACTATTGCCCGTATATACAGGGGTTAATTATTATAATTGAATTTAAGGACACAACTGTTCAAGTGTGGAGAGCTACAGAGCTGGCGAGAGCCTAGTGCAGTGTTCCAGACGGATCCAGCCTCATATACTCCCCTTATAAGTCAGTGGTTCAACTATGGGACCCCTAGAGGGGTCTCCATACTCCCCTTATAAGTCAGTGGTTCAACTATGGGACCCCTAGAGGGGTCTCCAAATGATCTTGGGTGGTCCCAAATGTTTAGCTTAATGTGAAACATTGTTTTTCCACTCAACAGTATACAGAGGCTATCTGCACATTTCTAAAGAGACAATTTAAGGACTTTTTAATACTTTTAAAATGATAAATTAAATATTAGGGGCAGAAATTGTGAAAATATCAGATCTACATGCTCACGCCGCCCTGCGTTGTGAGGTGTTGTGAGCATGTAGATCTGTTATTTTCACAAGGCCGTGTTTTACAAAATGTAACGCCTCAACTCTTTGTCCAAACAGTGAGGCATTGTGAGCTTGAAGATTAGCTATTTTCGCCATCTGTTGGAACCAAGTCAAATAAATGCAAGGCCTACAATTCTCTGTCTGTCTGTCTGTCTGTCTGTCTATCTGGCAATATGTTCAGGGTGTCCAGTCAAAACACCACAAAACTGACATTCAAGGAGTAGTTCACCCCCAAAATGACTTATTTTTTCAATGTATTACTCACGCCATGGAGACTTGAGTTCAATAGAAAAAAAGTCACTTTGGGGGTGAACTACTCCTTTAATGAAATGTTTTTCTTCTCTTCACCCACACCAAATGATCACCACTCTGTTTTATTACACACGTGTGGTTCTAAAGATGAAAGAAAAATGCAGGGCATTCACAATCCGGCTAATTAAACAACAAACAAATTGGAATTATCAGAAATATTAGTTAGTCGCACGCATACTGTACCAACAAAACACAGTAAGTCCAAATGGAAAACAAATACACTTGCACTGATCTGAAACATTCTCTCCCAGTGAACTTGACTGACCAGGGAACAAAGACAGACTGGTGCCACTCATCAAGCAGAAGCCACTGATCAAAAGAAGGCACTAATTGACCACACCTGGCTTGGTGGCCTGAGTGGTGTAGTATAGTGTGTTGACAGCAAGGCTTATGCAGGCCAACCTACTCTGTCCCTGGCATGTGCGAGGTGCTTGTAGATCTGTGAGGTGCTTGTAGATCTGCTGTATTGGGTTTTTTAACTAGTTTGAAGTGTTGGTGCCGTGCTGTGACAGCTTGAAGCAGGGATGGCTCCCCACAAACCCAATTGTGATGAAAAATATTTATGAAATAAATAAATGAAATATATATATATATATATATATATATATATATATATATATATATATATATATATATGTGTGTATATATATATATGTGTGTGTGTGTGTGTGTGTGTGTGTGTGTGTGTGTGTGTGTGTGTGTGTGTGTGAAAGACAACTGACTTTTATGTAAACCATACTATATGGACAGTTTGTTCTGCATGTCACTATGCTGGAAAGTGTCCTAATCGGGAGATAAGCCCTGGGGGTCCCTGGAGGGGTGGAGGTTGTGGATTGGCAGGCAAGGAGTGTGTGTGCAAAGTTTGGCATTGAGTAATATGCTGGCTGTGTACACATGTTCACAGCGGCGTCAGTTCAGGAAAGGCTAAGGTATGGCAACATGACTGGTGTCTTGCAAGACACCAATCATGTTGCCATACCTTAGCAACAGGCACGATGAAAAGTACATTTAATTATTTCCCCCCTGTAGCCAAGGTATGGCAGCTGCCATAGCTTGCCATACCCAATTGACGCCCCTGCATGTTCACCTCCAGTAGGTTGGGAAAGTAGCCTGCCACCCTGTGGAAATAGGCTTGAACTGCAAGATAGGACCCTAAAACAAATAAAATGGAATAAAAAAGCATCCGTAAGACGGATGGGCGAACAAGTGGTGTCCATACGTAGATGGGGTCCCAGAGGACATGTAGAGCCCACCCCCTTATTTTTCACGCCCCCAGGGAACACACAGCGGGGTTTGGAAATTTGTCGTGTACACCAGCCCTAGGACCTCGGCTTCGTGGACCGATTTAACGGCTGGTGGAGACAACAATAATAATAGTAATAATAATAGTAACAATAAGGGTAATAATAATAATAATAATAAATATAGATGCAAGCAGCGATAAAGTGTCCAAGCCATAAAAAGCAGGAAAGCAAAAAAGCATCAAGGGAAAGCAAAGAAGAAATCAAATAAAAACTAGAAGCAGTGTTCTTCCGAACAGGACTCCGGCAGGTCAGGTAGGTTTTTTTTTGGCCTACTGGTGACTCTATAATAGGCCAAAGTGAAAAGGGTGCCATGCGTTCTTGGGCCTTTCATGGCAATCGGACGCTGCATGCGGGATTTGAGGCATTTTGTTCCAAAAATGTGTTTTGCAAAGTTGACCCGCTGGTGGCGCTATAACAGGTCAATGTGAGAAGGGTGGCATCCGTTCCTTGGCCTAGTGGGAATGTGTGTGCAAAATCTCACACACATAGCAGGCTGCGTTCATGATTTGAGACGTTTTGTTTCAAAAAGGAGCAATCCTGCAAACCTTGGAATTCAATGTTAGCCAGTTAGATAGAATATGATATTGGACAAATCCGTCATGATTACATCACTGTAGAGATACTGTGTACAGATTTTTGTGATTTTTGGATAAAATCTGAAGGAGTAATAACGAAGAATGTGTTTTCGGCCTTCTGGTGGCGCAGGGCACAGGTTTTTCCTTGGCCTCTGGGAAGTGTGCATACAAAGTTTTACACTAATCGGCGGAGTTAAAGGTAAAAGCACACATTTTGACCTCTACACAACATGTATGCAAAAGACTATAATATGCAACAGACATAAAATACTGTGATACTATTCACTTGGACAGGTTGATGCTGTACATTGTAAGCCTTGCCGAGCCATGACGACCATATGACTCGGCCGAGCAGGCCCGGATCTACCATATGGGCACTTTGGGCACATGCCCAGGGGCCCCTGGGCATCAAGGGCCCTCAGAATGAAGTAAATGATGTCCACCGCCCCCTGAAACAAATGCTGTGAGAATGCTGCTGAAAGTGCTGATTGTGTGTTAAGTACAATGTACAATATTTCAAGTCAAGTCAACTGATTAAAACTCTGCCGGGCCGCGCTGAGCCGCGCTGAGCCAACTGCTGCTGCAGATGTTATATTGGACCTACATGCCCCAACATATGTCTACAAAACATTTCGCCCCTAGGCGCTTCAGTGCCTAGGGGCCCTCTGAGGTGTTAATCCAGCCCTGCGGCCGAGCCATGAGTCTCATAGGGCAGGAGCCTATCTCCTGTTTCTGTAGCGTAAGGCAGCTTGATGTACAAGTACTCCCCCTGGACATGACGCTAGTATGTTGCAGGGATTTACCCCCAATCCAACCCTTGATGCTGAGTGCCAAGCAGGGAGGCATTGGGTCCCATTTTTTAGAGTCTTTGGTATGACCCGACCTGGGTTTGAACCCGGATCTCCCAGTCTCAGGGCAGATACTCAAACCACTAGGCCACTGAGCTTGGTACATGATATCATTGCAATCCTTGGACATCACAACATAGGTGTAGACATCACAGTTTGTATTATAATGCTTGGTTCAGGAGTTATGATGCAAAATACATTATTTAGTTTAGCTCCATATCAGACATTGTTCATGACCCCATGACCCCAGCTGTAAAGTCTACCAAATGTCATGGTTTTATGCTTATATCAACCCCAGGCGGGATTCGATCCAACAACCTTCTGCATGAAAGGCATATGCCCTGACCACTACACTAAACAGCCACAGGATCTGTTAACCATGTTTGTTAAAAAAAAAAAAAAAAAAAAAAGTTCTTATTGATTGAGTTTTTTATTGATTTTTTTTCTTCATATTTTGGAGGCTTGGGGTGAAATCAATCTGAGTAAATGTAATCTGAGTATTTCAGAAACTTTCGAGTGATCACATTTTCTTTAAAAAAAATAACGCCGGTAATGAAGGGCTCATTTTAAACATGAACGTGATCTGGAGTTAGATCAGACGTGTCAACATTAAAGAGTTTGACATACGCATATGCCATGGGCATCCAAGATGTTAACATCAACTCAACCCGACGTGGGGTTTGAACTCACAACCTTCCGTATATCAGGCACAGGCATTGACCACTACACTACGGCAGTCACGCATAATGGACAAGTCATTATAAAAAATAAAAAAAAACGTTTCATGTAATGTACTTGACACACTGAGTGCCTTCTTTCAAAATGATATAGCGCCCCCCTTTGGCCAATTGGGGTAAGATTGATTTCAGTGATATTTGGACTAACCCTCTACAGTAGTTCATCATGAAAATCTGACTTTGCATGTATGTTTTAGAGGCAGAAGAATAATTTGCATAAAACTGCAATATTCATTGAATTATTAAAAAAGAATGTTTCAATTTACAAAGAATCTGATCTGACAGATCTTTAGATATTGGTCCAAAGTTTATGTAAAAAAGGTTCTGTTCCAGAATAAAAGCCAGTTTAAGTGTTTTACAAACTGCTCAAAATGGCGGAAAATCTAAGGACGGAGCTTACTTAACAAAGACACAGATGGCTTCCGCTTGAGTCAAGGCACGCGTGTAAGCAAGTTGCATGTCTTTAAACAAAACGAGGCATGACTTATGCCCGTTTAAAGTTTGAATTTTCAATCGCTTCGTATAGCGCCCCCCCTTTGGCCAATTGGAATAAGATTGGTTTCAGTGATATTTGGACTAATCCTCTACATCTTTGCCAAATGCCATGATCGTGTCACTTTGCATGTATGATTTAGAGGCAGGAGAATAATTTGCATAAAACTGCAATATTCAGTGAATTATTAAAAAAATAATGTTTCACTTTAAAAAAAATCCGCCGAGACAGATCTGACTGTATTGGTCCAAAGTTCATGTAAATGTGCGCGAGAAGCGAAAATACCAGGAGGAGATAGATTTTTACAGTTTTTCATATAATTCAAAATGGTGGGAGTACTAAAGGTCAGAGGTCAAAAGTCAGGTGTAAAAGTTGTTCGGCATGAGGAGAAGCATATATGTGTCCAGGTTTCATGGCTGTGCGTCAAACAGAGCATGAGCTATACCTGTTCAAAATTTGCATTGTCCTTCCTACAGCGCCACCCTTTGGCTGATTGTTGCGAGCTTTGTGTTTTAGCCGTTTGGCATAGTCCTCTGCCATACTGCCGAGTTTCGTAAAAAGTGACTGCACGGTCAAGCCACTAGAGAAAAAGTGGCAGAAGAATAATACCTGAGTACTATTTTAATAAGTGGCCTTTGCCACTTCGTGGCATACACCGGTTGAGAGGCGTTGGGAAACACGAGGCGTCAGCCGAGTGTTTCCAACCCTCTTAGCCTGGTAACCACAAGCCTCGCATGGCTTATTGCTTTTCTAAAACGGTCACAATATTGCAACATGAAAATAATTCTAAGCATTCCAATATTAAAGAAAAACGTACACTTCTCCACCACCAAGAAGAGACATTTCCTTGTTTACCAGCCACATCCCAGGAACGAAGCCAGTGTATGTTTATAAAGTCACGTCATTCTTTTTTCCAAAAAATAGGGAAACAACACTTATGTGTTAGATCAGTCTCATGTTAAGAACCACATTTGATCCATACACATGTTTATTTTCATCCAGATTTAGCTGCTATGTGGGTGAACATCACATCAAAAACGCTAGTATAGCAACCTAAAACTAACAGCCGAGTATGTGCCTGGAGAATAGAGGCGCTTTTCGCCTTTACAAGCCCCGTCCGGAGACATTCAGTCACTGTCCTATGCATGCGGGCGATGCTTAGAAGCACCCGCACGGCAGGATTTGAGAGGAAATCAAACACTCGCTTCTCAAATTCAGCCTCACGGCACTGTGGAAAGAAATAACGCACCTGGCTTTGATATAAACTGATTCAAGGTGGTGGTTATAGTCTCAGAAACCACGGCAACCAGCCAATCAGAATCAAGGAATGGAACTAGCCGTTTTAGAATAACCAGTAACACGCCTAAGGGCAACAAGCGACCTTGCCCTAAAGGACGAGCTCGCGCCATGTCATGTCTTGGCCATCTGGCCAGTGATGAAGAAATCATTCACCTCCTTAAGAGGAAAAAGTATCTGTTCCAGGCAGGAGACTTGGAGGGCGTGAGGGTGGTGGTGGAGGAGCTTAAAGTAGTCAGGCAAAAGAGAGCTACAAAGCTAAGTTGGAGAACTGTCTGCAGGAGAACAATACGAGACAAGTTTGGGGTGGTTTCAGAAAGATCACAGGGTACGGCTCTGCTAACTCTACTGTGTCAGGCACGGGGGAGCTGGCAAACGAGATGAACCTTTTTTTCAACCGGTTTGACGGAGTTCCTGTTAGTGTTCAACAAGCAGCTGCTGGGTCAACCGCTAGCAGGAGAAATGGTGACCTCAGTAGCCGCCCTGTTTCTTCACCTGCACCTTCATCTCCTCTGACTCCACCGAGCAAGTGAGACAGCAACTTGCACAAATCAACACCAGAAAAGCGGAGGGACCCAATAACATCAACTCTAAGGTGCTTAAGGTTGGTGCGGAGCAGCTCGCTGTCCCCCTTACGCATCTCTTCATCTCTACCACAGCTGTGGAAGTCCTCCTGCATTGTCCCGGTGCCTAAGAAGACCCGTCCCTCGGTTCTCAATGACTACAGACCAGTTGCTCTGACATCATAGGTCACGAAGGCCTTTGAACGGCTGGTACTGAACCTACTGAGACCGGCGGTTAGTGAACACCTGTACCCCCTTCAGTTTGCCTACCAAGCTGACATAGGGTTGATGACGCCATTACCTACATGCTCCACAAGGCCTTCACCCACCTGGAAGATCTGGGCTGCACAGTCAGAATCATGTTTTTTTACTTCTCCAGTGCTTTCAACACTATCCAACCTCCTCTGCTGGCAGAGAAGCTTTCGCTGATGGGGGTGGACTGGACAAGGGCTTGGTGTCATGGATCACAGACTACCTTTCAGGCAGACCACAGTATGTGAGGCTGCAGAGTTGTCGCTCTGATGTGCTGGTGAGCAGGGCACTGTGCTCTCACCTTTCCTGTTCACTCTCTATACATCGGATTTCCGCATCAACTCAAAGACCTGTCATCTGCAGAAGTTCTCAGATGATACCGTGGTGGTCAGCCAGATCTCGGGTGACAACACGGCTGAGCACGATGGTGTGGTAAGGGACTTTGTGCAGTGGAGCGAGGCTAACCACCTCAGGCTCAACGCCAGCAAGACCAAGGAGATGGTGGTGGACTTCCGCACTTCCAAGAGAGTTCCCCCGGTGCCAAGCACCATTAATGGAGGTGGTTGAGTTTGTGGACAACTACAAATTCCTAGGAGTGCACCTGAACAGTTCACTGGACTGGTCGGACAACGCGGAGGTGATTCACATCAAGGGGAAAAGCAGACTGTTCTTCCTGAGAAGACTGAGATCGTTTGGTGTGTGCAATAGGATGCTACAGATGTTCTACCAGTCTGTCATGGCAAGTGTCCTCTTTTTTGGAATAACCTGCTGGGATGGCAACAACAGAGCAGGTGACACCTTTAACCTAAACAGACTGGTGAGGAAAGCGGGCTCTGTCGTTGGGTCCTCTTTGCAGGGGGTGGAGGAAGTAACCAGGGTGCGAACAGCTAGGGAGCTGGACTCCATCTTGAAGAACTCCTCCCACCCCCTCCATCTGGAGATCTTCAGTTACTGGAGTAAGAGAGGAAACGACCGTTTTGTCTACCCAGGTCGGAGATGCGAGAGACTAGGAAAGTCTTTTGTACCGGCTGCCCTTAAGCTGTACAATGAGACACATAAAGGTCGATTGAGGAGGACTACCTTCCTAACCTAGGATGACGGAACTATAGTTGTGCTGACTCTGACCTCTAAGGACCTTCCAGGGAGGGTCATGTGCGTCTGGCTGTGACACCCTTTCTATTTTTTTTTTTTTTTTTCCTTTCTTTTTTTTCCGCACTGACTTTTTTGACACTGCACTATTAGGTTGTGTTAGTAGTTTTGGGTATTTTTGCTTGTGTTTGACATGACAGTGAGATACTTGTTGCATTAACTAGCATTGACTGCTATGGTCACTTTTGATTTGATTTGGACACTGTACTATTTTGATAGTTGTGCTTAAGGACACTTTATGTATATACAGTATATTTATATATTATTCGTTCCCTCTCTTGATGTACCTTGCTCTTTAACTCAGTCGGTGCCATATTTAAAGTGGGATGACCTCTTATATTGCCGGTTCACCAACAAAGGGTTAAAAAAATAGTGTGCACGCTGGTGCACACATTCGTGCACAGATCATGCACTATGCATGTGCATGCTTTTCACAGCTTTCAAACAAAAAAATCCGCTTGGAAATCCGTTCAGGCATTCAGGAGAAAGTGGCCCTTATGTTTTCTTCAAATGTAAACAAACATGGCTGCCATGTTTGAAAGATGGGGTTGGTATGGGGGTTAAACATGCAATTTCGCGATCGCGATCATGCCTAGTACACTGTTGGAGGTCCAAAAAATTTTTTTTCAAAACATTTTTTTTCAATTTTTTTTTTTTTTTTTTTTTTTTTTTTTTTTTAAAAAGACGTTCAGAAGACGTCTGGCAGGGAGGTCCATAGTGAAAAAGACGTTTTAAAGACGTTTTTATCATAGAAACATATTTTTTGGCAGGGTATGAGTTAATGTACTCTGTTCATGTTTTTTTTTTCTTCTTCTTTTTTTCTTACTTCTCTGTAACTTTGTAAATAAAATTTGTAAAATAACTGCAGTGCTGCCTCTGGGCAACCGATTTTCCCCCTTGGGATATACTGGCAAAATATAATATACCTGTGTAAACATAGGGTTAACTGCAATCTCTCGAGACAGAGTCAATGATGGCTATGTCAAAGGAAGAGAGACAGACCGAGGGGGTGTCACACTTTCTTTGATGATGGGTTCCCAGATTGGGTTAATTGAGAGACTGAAGTAGGGGTTGGCAGCGGTCACCAGAGAAATGTTTCATCTGTATCCCCCCTATAGATCAAATGTAGCTTTCCAAAAAGAAAACAAAACATTGTCCTTTTTATTACCCCTGGAGTCTTTTTATTACCCTACACATATCTCAAATGATCAAAAGACCTGTAACTTTTTGATATCCGGACTTCCCCTGAGTCCTGTCTTCACTCCTTTCGTGTTGATAGACATTACTTATGACCTTTGCTGACCCCATGCCACATCTATCATTTTCACCCAGGATGTTTCCCACCTTTGTTCTACAGTCCTGAGAGATCGTATATAAGGACTTCTCACCCTGCATCAGATTGTCATTGTCATTGTCAGTTTGTGCTCTGACCCTGCCCATGGACAGTTGTAAATAGAACTTTCTTTTATTTGATACTTTTACATCGTTTTGAGTTTTCTCTATTCTTTGGACAAAGTGTTGTCTCGTCCTGATCATGATCAGCTTGGATTAAACTTCTTTTTCTGCTTGACTTTTAATTTGTTCTGAGTGTGTCTTCTCCTGATACTGTTGGGTATCTAGTCCTTTGTGAATTTCCACCACAGATAATAAAGGTATCTATCTGATGTACCGCTATATCGGACCAGTTACCCATATGTATGGAGAATGAGATCCATGTACTGTATATGGAGATATGCTGTGAGACCCCAAACATGCCTTCTCAGTTAGGCCTATTCGTTATGCGAGTCCTATGACGTCTATGACATCTGACATCATACATACAATCCCTTTTATGCCCATATTCGGATTCACCTCCGTTACATGTAGAACCAGCCAAACAGATATGGGCTGTCTTCCTCCAAAAATGGGCATTCCCATATGAAGTCCTGTTAGAGATGGGCTTAATATTGATGGATTGATGGATCTCCATATAAGGGCATACTAGGGATTCTGTTAGTGTGGTTCCCCTGACATCACAGTGATGTTAGAGCATGATGTTGTGTAGCAGCTCCTTAATGTAAAGCCCAGACATCGTGTCAGTCTAACCTGTCGTATCTGCTGCAGCATCACAGGGCTCTTTGTCTTCTCCAGATGACTCCAGTTCAACCAGTTCTTTCATGTAGTTGGAAGGGAAAAGTCCCTCCTTGCCATTCAAGCTGCCGTACCACCAGTTAACGTCATCCTGAAGGTACAAGACATAAGGCATTGTTTATCCACCTGTACTCCCAGTTAGTCTTTAGGAGTGACATTGATTGACAGGATCAGACATTACTAGAGGATCAGCCCAGGTTAGAAGGTTTGAGGATAAAACAAGAGAGGTGAGGTTGATGTCTGTCTAACAATCTACGATCAATTGACAGGACATGCAAAAATCCATCCATCTTCAACCGCTTATCCAGAGTCGGGTCACAGGGGCAAAAACAATAGAAAAGCAAAGGTCTTACAAAAGAAACTAAAGTATAGACCAGTAGTCTTGCACCATTACCAGTATACCAGTACATATAGACCAGTAACACCATTACCAGTACATATAGACCAGTAACACCATTACCAGTACATATAGGTCACCAGTAATACCATTACCAGTATACTAGTACCAGTACTAACTCCACATTATACATACAGGGTGGAAACAACATGCAGGAAATGGTTGAGATGGAATAACAATGACATTCCGCCATTTATTTTGTCACCTTTGTTAGTATGTTTTCTATCTTGGAGTTATTTAATACAGTAACAGTCTTCCTGCTGTTTAGTGTGTTAGCCTGGTGAGGGTAATAAATGTACCTTATTGATGATCTCAATGATGTCTCCCTTTTTGAGCTCCAGTTCATCCTCCTCCTCTGGCTGGTGGTCCCACAACGCCACACAGTGCCTCTTGTACAGCTCTGTAATGACAAACACAGGACACGATACAGCAGTTAGACCACTGGTCTGCTCAATGACAGAGAAGATTAGAGACATCACTGTGTGTGTGTGTGTGTGTGTGTGTGTGTGTGTGTGTGTGTGTGTGTGTGTGTGTGTGTGTGTGTGTGTGTGTGTGTGTGTGTGTGTGTGCGCGTGCGCGATAACATCAGCCTTTTCATTTGATTTGATTTCCTACTTTCTGTTCTATATTATTATTATTATAACACCATTAGTACCATAAAGGTAGAGTCAATGACGTCACCACCCACATACAGCATGCAACTATTAACCAATGGATGAACTGTGAAACGGTGACATAACAGACCAATCCTTTAAGCACTACTCAGGCTGAATGGTGAGCAGGGTAATTAATAATAATAATAATAATAATAATAATGATTAAAGCTGCAAGCAGCATTTACCCCGGGCCCTCACACGTCTGTGTACAATAGGAGCAAATATCGACCAATCAGAACAGGGTGCAGAGCTGATTGCAACTGTAGGTCGCAGTTAACTATCAGGACCGTCACAGCTTGTCCATATACGTCCGTCCGTCCGTCCGTCCGGACGTATACACTTTTGTAAGGTCTATCTGTGGGTTTGTCGCTCTGACATCATGCTCTGACGTCACTGTGATGTCAGGGGAACCACTCAAACAGAATGGGTTTGCCGCTCTGACATCATGCTCTGACTTCACCGTGATGTCAGGGGAACCACACTAACAGAATCCTTTTTATGCCCATATATGGAGTTACCTGATGTCATCAATATTAAGCCCATATCTAACAGGACTTCATATGGGAATGCCCATATATGGAGGCCACATCGGCCACATACCACATTAACAGAATCCATATATGGCCAAGACAGCCCATATATGTGTGGCTGGTGGGCATAAAAGGGATTGTATGTATGATGTCAGATGTCATAGACGTCATAGGACTTTCACATAACGAATAACTGAGTAAGCATGTTTGGGCTCTCACAGCATATCTCCATATACAGTACATGGATCTCCATATATGGGTACCAGGGGTTTAATACAATAATTTTCAACAAGTCCATTGAGGCCACTGATGACTCGTTGGCAAATAATAGAAACTATGACATATCACCCAATCAGAGGAGGGGGCTGGGCTAATAATTCCAAACATGGAGAAGGACTTTCAATTGAATCAAGTGACGCATCGTATGACTCTCTGCAACAAACTGTTCTAAAGTTATGGCAAGTGATAGAAACTATAACATATATCGACCAATCAGAAGAGGAGGTGGGCTACGTTAATCCAATGAAGGACAAGGACTTTGAACCAAGTCCAATGACACCACCCACAAGTCTGAACGACAAACCATTGAAGTATAGGAAGAATTTGGAACTATCAAAAATCGACCAATGAGAAGAGGGGCGGAGCTCAGTTAGCAAGGACTCTGAACCAAGTCCAATGACACCACCCACAATTCTGAACGGCAACCTTTGAAGAGCTATTCATGGGTTGCATTTGTAGTCCTACACCAGCCATGTTGAGGACCCACACAGGTGTTCTGATTGGCGTAGAACATTAGTTCTGTGCCAATCAGAACACCAGTGTTGGTCCTCAACATGGCCGTTTAGGACTACAAATGCAACCCATGAATTGGAGAAAATAGGAACTATCAAATTTCGACAAATCAGAAAAGGGAGTGGAGCCAAATTACACCAATAAAGTACAATGACTCTGATCTGATTCCAACGACAACCCCCAAGTCTGTATGTCAATCAGATGGGAAGTTACATAGAAGAATATAGAATTATAGATCAGCTATTTTCACTTCTTGTTTGCCGAATGGAGTCTGACGCTTCACCGTGGTTACATGTGACAAAACTCAGGCTTTTGATAATTTTTCATCGTTAAGGTGCTTTGTGTATGCTGAGAGAATTTGAAGTGATTCTGACCATCCCCCTGTAAACATAAAACATGTATAAGACCCTATTTGGACTGCAGGGTGATGTTTGTTATTTTATTAATGATAACATGAGGGTTATAATCTGGACTAGACAGGATGTTATTTTATTAATGATAACATGAGGGTTATAATCTGGACTAGACAGGATGTTATTTTATTAATGATAACATGAGGGTTATAATCTGGACTAGACAGGCACCACTTAACAAGGCATTACTAAAAATATGACTTATTGCTAAACAAGGGGGAGTAGTCTTCAGTTGGTCTGAAACAGTGACATCACAGACTAATCCTTTAGCACTACTCACTAATGGTGAGCAGGGTAATTAATGCACACATATATTACATATTATAGTTAGATATGATAGTTGTCATTCCATGGAAAACTATTCAGGCAGCGTTTTCCTTTTACTGGAAATATGTACAAAAAGGTCGGCACTGCTCCACAATCATGCGTAAGCACACACACTTTCTGGGATTATTATGTTTTTCTTTTTTTGGGGGGGCGTGGGGTCTGGAAGATAAAAACATTATACTGACCCTAACAGTGTCAGCTAATTTTCTACATCATTTGTTTAAAGGGATATTCCACTTTCAACAGGGAGCAGTGGAAGGGCCTCTCTCCCCACACACACCCATTGTAACTTCAAACTCCATTTTAACCATGATAGATTCATTAAAAACACCCATTATTTTTTTCTGGTGACTCATATTACCCTCCTAATACGTGAGCAGGCCGTGTTTTCTCCATAACTTTTTTCATTTATTTTTAATAATTATTTGGGAAAATGGAAAAAATGAAATACAAAAAAATATTTATTAAAAATAAATGAAAAAAGTTATCGGAAGAACACAGCCTGCTCACGTATTAGGAGGGTAGTATGAGTCACCAGAAAAATAATGGGTGTTTTTAATGAATCTATCATGGTTAAAATAGAGTTTGAAGTTACAATGGGTGTGTGTGGGGAGAGGCCCTGGGCCTGGAGGGCCTGATAACATTTACATCAAATATCTAAATATTCAATCAAGCTAATTAAAAACTGTTCAGGGTGTTCATAAAAGCCTGATTAGATGATACAATTACCAAAAGTCTTTTTTTTAAAAAGTGAAATATCCCTTTAATTATTTGACACTAACATAAATATGACACTTTACTCCAGAGAGGAGAAAATACAGTGCAGGTCAGGACTGGGGAAGTAGATCTTGACATGGAGTTAGACCCAGGACACAGAAAATAGCAGAGGATGTCATAACTAAATTATCCATAACTATTGGATATATATTGATTAGATCTAAGCAGTGGCGGCCGGCAGGGGGGGCTAGCGGGGCGATTGCACAGGGCGGCACTTTGCGGGGGCGCATGAAGAAGAAAAAGAAAAAAAGTAGAGTGAAGGCCGTGCAAACAGTCCACTCCTTGTCTGTTTATATCAGACCGAATACAACAACACCACCTGGTGGTAGTGAAAGAGGCTGGCAGCTCCAAGCAATACACTACAAACCGCCCCTGGATCTAAGAACTATCATCGTTGTTTTGACATTTTCAGCATTGAGCAGCAACATGTGTTTTTCATAAACCTCAGCAGGATTTAGAAGACATTTGTAGAATTGTCCTCAGGTCTTAATGGGTTAAACCAAGATAAATAAGCAGAACATTCACTCCTAATGGACTTCATTGTATTGTAATCTTTAGTCCATAATATTAATTTACACAAAGTGGAATTATGTTCAATAGAACCAGTATAATAGTTTGGTTTTTAATCATGACAAAGACAGAATGCATTATCAGAATTAATGCATGTAAAATAATGATCACAATGTTTGAAAGAGTAACATGGTTTAACTCGTGTTTGGGGCTTTTATTTAGGAAAACAGATATGTGTGGACGTTTTATTTTGAAAAACCATGACAGGGTTTAGTTTTTGGAAACTATTTATGATCATTTTCATAAGCTTCAACCAATCAGAAAAGGGGTCAGGGTCTCAGGTTTAAGTAACACCAATGAAGAACAAGGACTCTAAACTGAATACAATAAGGCCACTCACAAGTGGCTACGAGAAGCAGGTCAAATATAAGGGGGTGGAGCCAAGTTAAACCAATGAAGGACAAGACTGATCTGAGTCCAATGACATCAACCAAACATCTATATAGCAATCAGCTGAACGGTTAGATAGAAAAAAAGGAAAACTAGATCTTGTAGATCAGCTATTTTCACTTCCTGTTTGGTGGTGAAACATGGAAGTTTAACGCTTTGACGCGGTCACTCAGTTTTCTGTAAACTCACACTTTTGATAACTTTTAATCGATTAAAGACCCAATGCAATGACTATTTTGGGTATTTTATTTTGAAGTTTCAGTTTGAAAAGGAAGCCTGTGTGTTTCTGAACCAATCCGAGGGGACCAGCCCTTCAGGCGATGGGATTTAAAATCTGAGTAATGGGAGTAATGGGAGCCAGCAATGGGAAACAAACAGGTGAATGTAATCAAAGGTTCATTTATATGCAAGCGGACCTGTCTATGTCATCACTTTTTGAATTTCTGTTCACAGGAAGTAATTAAGAATGGCCCATTGAGGGACCTTTGATATAAATATACACAATTATTTTCTATTTTTTTGGCATCTAGTGTTAGGTATGGCCATATTATCACTACAGATATGCTCTAAAAGTGTGAAAAACATGTTTTTGATTTCACCCTGTCTTTAAGGTCTATTATGTAAGATGAGTGAGTTTGAGGTTGATATGACCATCCTTAGGACATTGTTTGAGGAACTCAAATCTGGGGGACAGCACTCATCTGTCTGTTTTTTTTTTTTTTGATTGATTGAAGAATTTATTAGAAGTTTGCAATAGAAAAAAGTACAGTTTCATGACAGTACAAATCACTGGTACAAGGTCAACTAAAAGGAGATCCTAGAAGGCCGAGGCTTATTTCCACAGGAACCACACTTTAAGTATCTCATATAACATTGAAAGACAGACGGATAGAACATAGTACTTTATCTAGGATAATATCAGTTTCAAAAGCATAACATCAAATACAAAAGGCAGAATACAAAGAAAAGGGGGGGGGAGCATGGGGGCTTAGTCTATTTACAAGTCACGGGTAGCTGCTGTCTGAAGGTGACTTTTCATACCAATTTTGAAGGAGGCTAGGGATTTGCTCTCCTTTAGGGCTTGTGGAAGGGCGTTCCACATGTTGATGGTATAGCAGGAGAACGAGTTAGCGCCTTGTTTAGTGTTAAATCTACGCTGATGATGATTAGTGGAGCTGCCTCTGGTGTTATGATCGTGAACATCCTTGACCTTTAAGAAGTAGTTTGTCAGGTACATGGGAATCTTGGAGGTGTAGTGTATCTTGTACACCAGGCCCATTGCAAGATGCTGTACTCTGTCAGCTACTTTGAGCCACCCCACGCTTTCGTGGTGATGCTCGGTAAGGTGGGTCAGAGGAGGGAGACCAAGCACAACCCTAATTAGTTTGTTTTGGGCTGTTTGGAGCTTTAGCTTTAAGGCAGCTGGGGCGTCGCGATACCAGACAAGGACTCCGTAATCAATGAGGGGCCCAATAAGAGCACCTCCTAGTGTCTTTCGGGATTTAATATTGATCAGCGGGGCAACTCTTTGCAAGAAGCGAATTCGTTGATTGACTTTATTGATTACCTTGGTGGTCATTTTTTCACTGGATAGGTTAGCCTCCAGGATGCAACCCAGGTAGCAGATGTGTTTTTTTCTTTCTATCACAGTGTCACCTACTTTAATTGTGAAGTTCTCAACTAGGCTAAGTTTCTGACTAGATCCAAAGAGGATACATTCAGTTTTGCCTAGGTGAATTGAGAGTCTGTTGTCATTGAGCCAGGTGCAGATCTTGTTAAGTTCACAGTTAAGGGCCTTTTCAACCTGCAATATGTCTCTGCCTGAGACTAGGAGAGCCGAGTCATCCGCGAACAGAAACAGATTGCAGTCACAAGCAGATGACATGTCGTTTACGTATATTAAGAACAACAGTGGTCCTAGTATACTCCCTTGAGGTACTCCACAGTTTACTGGGAGGGGGGGGGACAGGGTTCCGTTGACTTCCACCATCTGTTCCCTCCCCACCAAGTAAGAGTGCATCCATCTCACTGCTGTGCTATCAAGACCAATAGCTTTGAGTTTTTCAATCAGAATAGAATGATCGACGGTGTCAAATGCCTTCTGGAGGTCCAGCATGACCATGCCGCAATATTTGCCATCGTGAATTTCACGTTTGATGTAATCATTCAAATAGATGAGGCATGTATCTGTGGAATGGGACTCTCTGAAGCCAGACTGGAACTCGTAGATCAGTTTATTCTCTTCAAGATATTTAGCCACCTGTTCATAGACAATTTTTTCCATTACCTTAGAGATGGAACTAAGGATTGAGATTGGCCTGTAGTTGCCAGGGTCAAGTTTACTGCCTTTTTTGTGCAGGGGGGTTACCTTGGCTAATTTGAAGTCCTGGGGGACATAACCCTGCTTGATAGATAGATTAATAATATGGGTAATGATTGGGGCAATGGTGGCAGCTGAGTCTATGAGAAATTTGGGGGCGATTTTATCATGGCCAGCAGCCTTGAATTGAGGTAGGGTGCGCAGTTTTTGGAGCTGTGTGGAGCTCCCTATACATGGCCGTGTGTGTATCCGTCCGTCTATGTATGTGGGTATGTATGTGGGTCCGTATGTAGCCTCAAGAATGTGGTAGTACCTTTTATGACCACACATGTTAAGGGAGGGGCGCTGTTTTCAACTGCAATACACACACACACACACACACACACACACACACACACACACACACACACACACACACACACACACACACACACACACACACACACACACAGCTCCACTTCGAACAGAGGTTCGATTTTTTAAACACTTCATCAGTTGTCACCGTGGCAAGTTTAAAGTTGTCTTTGCATACCCCAAGGTTCCTGTAGAATTTCAAGATGTGCCTAACACCAAACAGCCCAGATGGAGCGGGCAGTTTATTGACCAGATTTTTGGCCATGGAGGTGAAGTAGATGTTGAGATTTTTGGCTACATCAAGACTATCAGTGAGGAGGGTTATGGGAGTTTGGATGGATATGTTGCTGGCTATGGATCTGAGTTTAGCACCACAGCCTAGCTGGGTTTTAAATAGCTTCCATAGGTCTCGTGGTTTGTGGATGTTTTCCTCAACTTTCTCAGCGTGCATGCGTGTGTGCATGTGATAACTGATGACAGACATCCCGGCAGACTTTTATCTCAGCATTTGATTTGATTACATATTAATTTCTATACTATATTATTATTATTCTGTTCTCACAAAGCATGAAGGCAGAGTTTCACCAACCATGTACAAATAAAGTGAAAATAGCAGATCTAAAAGCTTGCAAATTTGCAATATTTTCACTAATTTTGATGATTTCGGGATTATTATTATTATTCTTGTGTAGCCTGAATTTTAAAATAATAAACTTGTTAGCATGTTAGCATTATGTTATAGAAGATAAACAGTTAAATACTCACTGTCAGGTGTTGGTGTTGCTGGACTTCCTGTTCCATAGAGACGTCCTCCATTTCCAGCCACCATCTCCTCTACCTTCATCAGAAGCTCTGTGACCTGAGTGTCATCACCCCTGTTCTCATTGTCTAAGACATGATATCTGTCTCCACATTTCTCTACAAGCCTCTGCAGGGCCTCTCCTTCACTCTCAATGAAATGCTCAATGGATTTACCTCTTAGAAGTGTGAACAGGATCATAGTGTGACTCCACACTGTGGGACCGAGAAGCTGCATGTGATCCTCTATGTTTTTACACTCATCACCTGTAAGTGACTGATCACCTGGTAGAACCAGGAGGAGAGCATGTGGTCCTAGAGGACACAGAGATGCACTAAGTACTATCTGCTGTTTGATCAGCTCAGATGTTCTGTTTAGAGAGTAATTATAAAACCATCCTGGAGTGTTAACCACAGTGAGGCGTCTCCCTGCTACGTCTCCCTGTCTCTTCTCACACTGATCTGCTCTCTCTGAAGGGTCTACAGTAAACTGCTCTGAACCCAGGAGGGTGTTTCCTGATTTACTCTTACTCCCTGAACATTTATATCCCAGAAGTATAATTCCCATCTCTGACAGATGGAGGTCATCACCTGAAATATAAGAAAGAATACATTCAACGTGTGTGTGTGTGTGTGTGTGTGTGTGTGTGTGTGTGTGTGTGTGTGTGTGTGTGTGTGTGTGTGCGTGGTTTGTGTGGTGTGTGCGTGTGTGTGTGTGTATGTGTGTGTGTGCGTGTGTGCACGTGTGCGTGTGTGTGTGTGTGTGCGAGCTTGCGTGCGTGTGTGTGTGTTAGAGCTGTGAAAGAATATTCTATATTCGAATATTCGTTCGAATGTTAACAATAAAAGAATATTCGAAAGTAAAAAATTGAGCTTCGAATTAATTTATATTTAATTAAAACAAATCTGCCGCACTTCTCGCGAGATTCTGGGCACATGTAACGTTAAAAGGTCTCGCGAGGCAGAAGTCTCCATTCGCCGCTGCAAAAGTGGGCTGATCTACAAGTCCACAATGCGTCGCTGATCCAATACGTTGTGGGCTTGTAGATTAAGGGTGCATGTTCAGCGACACCGTCATACAGCGAAGAATAAACCTCCAGCTTAACTTTCCCTTCACACTGACCGTCCTCCGCCTCGCAGAACACACACAGTGCTTTCACTGCTTTGCCTCCGCTCACGTTTAATCACACAATGAAACTTTAATTGATTCAGAATGATAACGAGTCAAGCTGAAACGGGCGACACATTTGGTAGTGACGGGAAGGCAGACTGTTTTCTCCACCGAAAACACAATGTAAATCATGGATTTCTTCTCTCACCGAGTCTCCCCGCACGCAGCCATGGTCACGGTAAAACTCCCTCCGTCACACTACTCTTGTAGACTACCTAATTTGGTTCAAACCAAAACATAATCCATTGGTGTGATTATAATTGCTCGTTTCACGTTGTGGTTGTTCCACTTCCAACTTCCATCACAGCTGCTGTGACGCTTCGCATAGACGATGCGATGCTGCTCTGCGCTTTTACCAACGCCAGGCACGTGCACACAGACATCAAACGGGGCTTGAGCCCCTGCCCTTTTAAGAGAGAATTGTCCACCAAAGGGCCCTTTTAGAAATGTCAGCCCCTGCCTCTCTTAACATTCTCTGCACGTCCCTGACCACCAGTAAAGCGATAGAAGCGACTCTAGAATAAACAGCTTCAGGTTTGGGGGGTCGCGAACGTCGCCTAATACAGTTCTATTGATATGCAAATAGGATTGTAAGAAAACGGAAACAATGGCTGTATTGGTGTGAATATAACATGAAAAAAAAAAAAGCTCCGAAGCTCCGAATTGCGAATGCTTCGAATTTCTCTACTTATTTGAATATTCGAATTTATTCGAATCAGCGGTGGATTTTAGACCGAATATTCGAATGCCATTTTTGGCAAATTGTGACAGGCCTAGTGTGTGTTAGGGTGTACTGGGTTCAGTCAGTGTTGCCATGTCTGCTTATTATAAGTGACTTTGGGCTACAGTTAATTTAGCTGAAAATATGTATTTTGGCAGGCCTTGATGGCCTCGTAATGGCTGATTTTACGCTTTATTTACATACTGAAAATAGCCGATCTACTATCTCACAATGCGTTGCAGTTCAACACGTTGTGAGCTTGTAGATCTGCTATTTTCAGAGCACAACAACCCAGCGCAACCAAACATGAAATGACTTGTCTTTTAGTTCTACTGGATCTCTTCTCCACCAGTCCCTCCCTGACATTTTAGTCTGGTTTTATTTGTTGACAAAATAGTCAATATTTAAGGGGAACACACACCGTACGCGGGCGGCTGTGCAGCGTCACAGTATTGACGTGGGTGAAGTGTCGTACGGTAAAACCAACTGGATGCCGTGTTGCTGCACGGTGCATCCATTTCCACCGGTAGGAAGAACATTTTCACCGCTCGGAAACGCTGGGAAAATAAAACAGCTGCGTATCGGTGCGGTGAGTGAGGCGACAGACCCGCGCAAGGATCCCCAAATTAATATGTATTTGTCCACGGACCCCCATCTGACAATATTCTGTGCCAGGGGACCCCCCAATATGTGTTGTTAATAAGCCCCCAGAACGGCTTGTAAATATTGAAGCTTTGGCCCTACTGGCCAAAGCTGGAACTGCAGACGGGGTGAAAAATACATGCACAAGCAAAAGAGCCTCTGGGGTCTGCTATGGGGTTTAATGGGCGTCGTTTGACGTTTGTGACGTTTGTGACGTTTGTGACGTAATTGCGTCTCGACTTAACACATTTTGGCACATCCAGAGGTGCCAATTTCCCCCACAATGCACCTGGATGCTGCTTCTTCCGGGTGCTTCAAAACACCACTGAGCAACTTGCATTGAAATGAATAGCTGGGGGAGGGGCTGTCCGTTCTCTATATTATATATAACTCTATGGCTGTTAAGCATTTAAGAATTCATATTCAAAGTAGCCGATCTACAAGCTCACAACACGTTGCGAAGCGACACATTGTGAGCTTGTCGATCACTTTACACATCTTCTCTTATGGTGGTCCTTCCTTGGCACAATATGTTTTCAAGTGGGGTTCTGTGGATCAATATGGGGGTCCTTGACATGAACACGAGAAGCAGTGCAAAAAAATATATACCTCATATTTCAGATTTTTCAAAAGCTTATAGGCTTCATGTAAATAAATAATAGAATTTCTGATCTGTACAATCTATTTTTTTATGTATTTAGTAAATAAAACACATTGTATATCATTGATCTGTATAATCTATTTGTTAATTATATTTATTAATAAAACACATTGTATATCATTGCTATCAGGCAGAAACATCTCCATGTTTAAAATTCCTAGATCTTTTCTAAATTAACATCCTACTTCATCATACATTTATTTTTGTTGTTGATTCATCTTTTTTTTATACTTTCATCATTAATTGTTTACACTCATTATTGAGTGATGGATGGATGTATTTGATTGGTCAGTGGTCAGTGTGTGTCTGTGAGAACAGGTAACAATTAGACAGTATCCTTATCAACCACACCTGTGTAATTTAACTACCTTTAAAACATGTGAGTCTTAACCCTGATGGAGGCAGCTTGCACTGCTGAAACGTTTATCAGTTGACCACTCCTGTGCTGTGAGTGGTCAACAGAGAATAGTGATATTTGTCTCTCCATTCACTCTCAATGCATGGCTAAACAGCTCTTAATTTACACTTTTAGCAAATAAAAAACACAAATGTATTCTGTAAATGTAACACATGTCTACTGTAAATGTGTTGGTGTGTTTGATTATTTTATGCTGATCATTGATTAAAACGTCATGCTGTGTCTGTGTATTGAGAAGTGTGTTAGTGACAGATGTGATTTAAATGAATTAATTACATACCCATCCTTGACCTGATGCTCTCTCGTTCTTTCTTCACCTTCATCTGTCGTCGTGTTGCTCCCTCATCCTGTGTTCTCCTTTTCTTCTCAGTCTCCTCTAACACTGCTCTGTCTATCTCAAAACAGCCTCCTTTATCTCCTGCCATCTCCTCAATCTTCTGCAGAAGCTCTGTGACCTGAGTGCCATCACCCCTGTTCTTACAGTCTAAGACATGGTATCTGGTGCCACATTTCTCTACAAGCATCTGCAGGGCACCCTCTCCTTCACTCTCAATGAAATGCTCAATGGATTTACCTCTTAGAGGGCCTAACAAGGTGAACAGGATCATAGTGTGACTCCACACTGTGGGACCAAGAAGCTGTACGTGATCCTCTATGTTTTTACACCAATCAGCTGTAAGTGACTCAGTAGCTGGTATAACCAGGAGGAGAGCATGTGGTCCTGGAGGACAAAGAGATGCACTAAGAACTATCTGCTGTTTGGTCAGCTCAGATGTTCTGTTTAGAGGGGTAGCAGCAAACCATCCTGGAGTGTTAACCACAGTGAGGTGTCTCCCTGCTACGTCTCCCTGTCTCTTCTCACACTCATCTGTTTCCCCTGAACTAAACTGCTCTGAACCTAGGATGGTGTTTCCTGATTCACTCTTAATCACTGAAGCTCTATACCCCAGAAGTATAATTCCCATCTCTGACAGATGGAGGTCATCACCTGGAATATAAGAAAGAATACATTCAACATGTATCTGTTAGTGTGTGTGTGTGTGTGTGTGTGTGTGTGTGTGTGTGTGTGTGTGTGTGTGCGTGCGTGCGTGCGTGCGTGCGTGCGTGCGTGTGCGTGTGTGCACGCGTGGTTTGTGTGGTGTGTGCGTGTGTGCGTGTGTGTGCGTGTGTGCGCGTGTGTGTGTGTGTGTGTGTGTGTGTGTGTGCGTGCGTGCGTGCGTGCGCGTGTGTGCACGCGTGGTTTGTGTGGTGTGTGCGTGTGTGCGTGTGTGTGCGTTTGTGCGCGTGTGTGCGTGTGTGTGTGTGTGTGTGTGTGTGTGTGTGTGTGTGTGTGTGTGTGTGTGTATGTGCGTTGTTTGTGTTGTGTGTGTGTGTGTGCGTGTGTGCGCGTGTGCGCGTGTGCGCGTGTGCGCGTGTGCGTGCGTGCGTGCGTGTGTGTGTGTACATGTAAGATGTTTTTTGTGTTAGGGTGGACTGGGTTCAGTCAGTGTTGCCATGTCTGCTTATTATAAGTGACTTTGGGCTACAGTTAATTTAGCTGAAAATATGTATTTTGGCGGGCCTTGATGGCGTCGTAATGGCTGATTTTACGCGTTATTTACATACTGAAAATAGCCGATCTACTATCTCACAATGCGTTGCAGTTCAACACGTTGTGAGCTTGTAGATCTGCTATTTTCAGAGCACAACAACCCAGCGCAACCAAACATGAAATGACTTGTCTTTTAGTTCCACTGGATCTCTTCTCCACTAGTCCCTCCCTGACATTTTAGTCTAGTTTTATTTATTGAACAAATTGTCAATA
>NC_137827.1:3658815-3756614 GCF_963921795.1 Nannobrachium achirus
TACTTTTGTACTTTTACTCAAGTACATTTTTAATTCTGGACTTTTACTTGTAACAGAGTGATTCTACATTGCAGAATTGATACTTTTACTTAATTATAAAATAGGTACTTTTTCCACCACTGTGTAAACGTTTGTGTTCTCATGCCAATAAAGCTTCTTTGAATTGAAGATTGAATTGAAGATTGCTCCCCATGTGGCGGAGTCAGGTCATTGCAGGTTAGAAATTTATTTAAAACTTGAATATCTCAAAAGTACTATTTCAGCATGGCATCATTCTATAAGCCATATCTTCAAAACTGTTGGGTCAATCTCCACAACCAATATATCATTTTGTAGCTATGATCCCCAGCTTTCAAATGAAATGAAAAAATGAAAATGAATAAAAATCCAATGACTAGCCGCCAGTGAGATTGGGACACATTTGTTTTGCACGAAAAACATTCACTTTTCACAGTTTTGTGTGAGCCGCCTTTAACCCAAGGAATGTTTTTTGTGCAAAACAAATGTAAGCATATGTATTTTCATGTGTTTATCCTGTATAGTTAATTTAATGGGACTCCAACTTTCAGCAGCTGTAACGGATTCTCCTAGGGAAACTGAATTTCAGTCTTTGTGAGATATGTAACTAGACACCTTTACAAACACAATTGGTGAAGATTTTGTTTGGTAGGACTTTTTAAGATATCCCCTGATTAAAAACAAAGCTTGACATTAACCTTTTGAGACACTTGGACAAGTACATTTCCCATGCACTCAAGTCACTTGTCCAGATAAATATGAGCAATTTTTCACAGAAATGTCTTTCATGCATAGCAGTCAGACATTGAAATAGAATGAATAACAAAATGACTGCTAACGACCCCCCCTTGCTCCCTCCACCCTCCACCCTCCACTCCATATATGGTCAGTCCATAGTCTGCATACAGCACTAAGCTATAGGATCCAGTCCATAGTTTGCATACAGCACTAAGCTATAGGATCCAGTCCATAGTTTGCATACACACTAAGCTATAGGATCCAGTCCATAGTTTAAATACAGCACTAAGCTATAGGATCCAGTCCATAGTCTGCATACAGCACTAAGCTATAGGATCCAGTCCATAGTTTGCATACACACTAAGCTATAGGATCCAGTCCATAGTTTGCATACAGCACTAAGCTATAGGATCCAGCCCATAGTTTGCATACACACTAAGCTATAGGATCCAGTCCATAGTTTGCATACAGCACTAAGCTATAGGATCCGGTCCATAGTTTGCATACAGCACTAAGCTATAGGATCCAGTCCATAGTTTGCATACAGCACTAAGCTATAGGATCCAGTCCATAGTTTGCATACAGCACTAAGCTATAGGATCCAGTCCATAGTTTGCATACAGCACTAAGCTATAGGATCCAGTCCATAGTTTGCATACAGCACTAAGCTATAGGATCCAGTCCATAGTTTGCATACAGCACTAAGCTATAGGATCCAGTCCATAGTTTGCATACATCACTAAGCTATAGGATCCAGTCCATAGTTTGCATACAGCACTAAGTTATAGGATCCAGTCCATAGTTTGCATACAGCACTAAGCTATAGGATCCAGTCCATAGTTTGCATACAGCACTAAGCTATAGGATCCAGTCCATAGTTTGCATACATCACTAAGCTATAGGATCCAGTCCATAGTTTGCATACAGCACTAAGCTATAGGATCCAGTCCATAGTTTGCATACAGCACTAAGCTATAGGATCCAGTCCATAGTTTGCATACAGCACTAAGCTATAGGATCCAGTCCATAGTTTGCATACAGCACTAAGCTATAGGATCCAGTCCATAGTTTGCATACAGCACTAAGCTATAGGATCCAGTCCATAGTTTGCATACAGCACTAAGCTATAGGATCCAGTCCATAGTTTGCATACAGCACTAAGCTATAGGATCCAGTCCATAGTTTGCATACAGCACTAAGCTATAGGATCCAGTCCATAGTTTGCATACAACACTAAGCTATAGGATCCAGTCCATAGTTTGCATACAGCACTAAGCTATAGGATCCAGTCCATAGTTTGCATACAGCACTAAGCTATAGGATCCAGTCCATAGTTTGCATACACACTAAGCTATAGGATCCAGTCCATAGCTTGCATACAGCACTAAGCTATAGGATCCAGTCCATAGTTTGCATACAGCACTAAGCTATAGGATCCAGTCCATAGCTTGCATACAGCACTAAGCTATAGGATCCAGTCCATAGTTTGCATACAGCACTAAGCTATAGGATCCAGTCCATAGTTTGCATACAGCACTAAGCTATAGGATCCAGTCCATAGTTTGCATACAGCACTAAGCTATAGGATCCAGTCCATAGTTTGCATACAGCACTAAGCTGCTATAGGAGCGTCACAGAACAAGTGAAACCAAGAGCCACTTGTCCAAAGGACAAGTACATGTTTAATGAACTTGTCCAGAAGGATTTATTACTTGTCCTGGACAACAGGACAAGCCTTAAAGGAGTAGTTCACCCCCAAAATGACTTTTTTTCTATTGATTACTCATGCCATGGAGACTAGAGTTCAATAATATTTTTAGTTTTTTGTCGCATTCCTAAGACAAAAATGTGATAACAATAAATGACCCGTTTCGAAACGGGTCACCTTCCGGAATCAATGGGGGTAAATTTACTCTAATCAAATTTTTGTCTTAGGAATGTGACAAAAACCAAAAAATATTATTGAACTCTACTCCCCATGGCATGAGTAATCAATAGAAAAAAAGTCATTTTGGGTGTGAACTACTCCTTTAATGTCAAGCCTGATTAAAGATGTATTTGTTTGATGTATTATTTAATTTGACTTGATTTTAACTGCTGCCTTATATAAAATAATAATACTGTGGACAACCTGAATCTCTCTCTCTCTCTGTGTGTGTGTGTGTGTGTGTGTGTGTGTGTGTGTGTGTGTGTGTGTGTGTGTGTGTGTGTGTGTGTGTGTGTGTGTGTGTGTGTGTGTGTGTGTGTGTGTGTGTGTGTGAGAGAGAGAGAGAGAGAGAGAGACATAATCATTAGCCTCCCTCCAGCAGTCAGCTAACATGCAACACATTAACATGAATCACTAATTAAAACAGCCATGCATCACAACTTGCTCAAGGACACTTGTCTTGGACCATGCAGTCATATTATACACACTGCTGGCCTGGAGTCGAACCTGCAACAACTGAGGACTCTGTAACCATTCAGATATGCAGATATACAGTAGTGCCCCTAAAAGGGTAGTTAAACGTCACTCAACTCCCCCACAAAGTTCACTCACAACGATTGAAATTCATTGTCACCGATCCACAGCCCAGGTTGAATATAAGTATAAATCTTACCAGTGTTTTGTTGCTGCTATAGGAAGACGTCTGCAGAGGCTCAGAGTAGGAAGTGACAGTTTCAACATGGCTCCACTGTGGTCCACACTCAGCCTACATACAGGAAACACCCTGTGAGATGAGGAAGCGAAAGATTGAGCAACACATGCACACGAGTTGCTGTGAAAGGTTTTGCACAACTTGTGTCCTTGCTTCATAAATATGTGTATTAAAATAATGTTTAAATGTGTTTAAATGTCTCCTTTGATTGCCTGCCCGCCAGCAATGTGTGTGTGTGTGTGTGTGTGTGTGTGTGTGTGTGTGTGTGTGTGTGTGTGTGTGTGTGTGTGTGTGTGTGTGCGTGCGTGCGTGTGTGCGTGCGTGCGTGCGTGTGTGTGCTAGGGCTAGGCTGTATTAGTCTAGTACAGAGGTGTTCAACATGCGGCCCATGGGCCCAGTAAGGACCTCTCTCCACCACATAAAGGACTTCCTCAAAAGGCCAGACGGTCCAAACCAATGCAACAGACAGTGGTGTGCAGGGGCGTCACAAGGGGGGAGGGCGGGGGGGGGAGTGGGACTGAGTTACCAGGGCCCAAGAGGAGGAGAGGCCTTAATTATGTTATACTTTAGATATTGAAAAATAGCAGATCTACAAGCTCACAGCGCGACACGGGTGCCACGCTGCGAGGTTGTAGATCTGCTATTTTTGAAAAGTCATGAAAATGTGTGAAAATCTTTTTTAAGCAAACATTTGTAACTCACATTTTGCTTCTGGGTGGTCCCTGGAACTAAATATTTTGAGATGGGGGTCTGTGGTCAAATACATATAATTTTGGGGGTCCTTGACATGAAAAGGTTTGAGCACCACTGACATAGAAACATATATATATATATTTTTTTTTTTTAAAGAATCACGATTTCTGAAAAATAGCAGATCTACAAGCTTGCAGCGCATCACTCGGTGCCGCGTGATAATGCGTTCCCAGTCTAAATGGGTTAACCCTCTAAGGCCCGCATTAAGAAATACTTGAAATAAAAAATTGAAAAAAATCAGATGGTGTTGTAGGAGTCCTATTAAGAGGAAAATGTAATGTTTTTTTCAAAAAAATGTTTTTGTAAGATTTTATAGCCATAAATCAAAAATCATAAATCATGCTCTAATTTACATATGGGGGATATTTTTCAAAATAATAACATATGTACATGTTCTAGACATTCTAATGATCACCAAAAAGAATAGTACAGGCATTTTACTTATGTTTTTTTGAGGTATAGCTTCCATGAAAAAGTGAGATGTTGTTCGTCAAAACTCTGGAATTTCAGCGGGTGTGGCGGGTGTGAATGTCAGCCCCTGTGGGGGGCTGACAACAATGCCATTGGCCAAATATTGTGGCCAATGGCATTGTAATACTAAACAATAGAATCCAATGGTGGTGTT
The DNA here is from genome assembly GCF_963921795.1 of Nannobrachium achirus. Taxonomy (NCBI): domain Eukaryota; kingdom Metazoa; phylum Chordata; class Actinopteri; order Myctophiformes; family Myctophidae; genus Nannobrachium; species Nannobrachium achirus. The sequence continues at coordinate 3,663,589 of NC_137827.1, forward strand.
TAGGTGGTAGGGGGAGCTAAAATAAAATGATTTAAACCTTTTTTTGGATAAAATACAAACGTTGTAATATTACAACCGTGGGCCTTAGAGGGTTAAACCCCCTCCCCCTATGAAGAACATTCATGGGGGGCCCGCAGTGAATCCTTGTACCCAGGGCCCAGAATGTGGTGCAACACCCCTGGTGGTGTGAAGTAGTAACTAAGTACCTGTACTTAAGCACATTTCTGAGGTTTTTTTTTTTTTACTTTACTGGAGTATTTCCCATTTTCAATACTTTTACTTCCACTCCACTACATGTCAGAGGCAAAAATTATACTTTAACTCCACTACAATTATTTGAAAACTTATATAGTCTAACTATAGTAAATAAAGCATCATGTTGTCAGCAGCAGGACTTTTTCTTCATGCCATTTTCTACCGAGTGCGACTGGGTGTGTGTGTGTAGGGGAGCTTGCGTATGCAAGCTACGCAGCGAGGCTTCATCTACGCAGGGAGGCGCGTCAGTGGGCGTGGTCTGGGACAGAGAGGAAGAGCAGGGAGGCGGGGGAGGGGGGGGGGGGAGGGGGGGTGCTAGGTGGAGCGGTACGGTAAAAAGCCTGATAGTGGCGCTTGATGGGACAGATGCATGTTACTGACATGACTGTAGAGATACTGTGTACCGCTTTGTGTGATTTTAGGGCAAAATCTGTAGAAGCAGTGTCCAAAAATGTGTTTGAAAAAATCGTCCTCATGGTGGCGCTATCTCAGACAAATCCATGTTGATGAAATGAGTGTAGACATACTGTGTACCGATTTGTGATTTTAGGGCAAAATTTGTAGGAGCAGTGTCCAAAAATGTGTTTTGCAAGAATCTGCCACATGATGGCGCTAGAAGAGGGCCATGTGAGAAATGGGGGTAGTGGTTTGGCAGCCAAGGAGTGTGTATGCAAATTTTGGCATGGATCGGGGCAACGGTGGAGATATGAGAAGGGCAAAAGTGTGACTGAAAGTCTCTGACTGACAGACAGACTGACTGACAGACTGACAGCAGGTGGAGGTTTTGATAGTAACTGACGGTCGCAATTACACTATTACACTACTATATTATTAGTTACACTTATTACAATATTACACTATTACCCTTATTGCGCTATTACACTATCACATTTATGCTATTTCAACATAACACGTAATGCTCTATTACACTATTACACCTATTACACTATTACACTTATTGCTAACCAGCCATGGACCCCCTTGGAAACCCCTCAGGGACCCCCAGACGTCCCCGAACCACACTTTGGGAACCAGCCATGGCTGTACCAGGCTGTTGTGAACCAGCCATAGAAACCCTCCTGGGGGTCCCCAAACCACACTTTGGGAACCAGCCATGGACCCCCTTGTAAACCCCTCATGGACTCATTTTTTGTGAGCTAGAAAATTTTACGTTGTCTAATACAATCCGATAGCAAAAGAACTGTTTTGATGCATTGGCTGCCTGTGGGAGGAATTGCAACTCTCATTCATCCGATTAGAAAAAAAAGAATCCAGTGTTGCAGTTTGCGGCTAAAGCACGACAACCATAAGAAGTCACCACTGACCTTGTTTAAAAATAATTGATACGCCCACATGGTTGACTGCAGGACTAACAAGCATCGATTGGCTACTGTACATTCACCTCATCAATTAAAATAACTTAAGAAATCATAGCGAAACATACAGATGATGCACAGCCTGCCTGCCAGCTCAACAAACAACACAGACCAGCCTTGCTTCTGATTCTGAACCCACATCATAGCAACCAATGGCAGCCATATCTCATCTTAAATGATAACAACATTAATTGGCACGGCGGCCAGGCAGGAAATACTGTTTATGAAAGATTAGTCATAAACTCACCATCAGATTCAGTCTCCCCAACAGTCAGCCACGTCCAAACAACATCATAATCCTGATTACTGTTTATCCATTGTCCTGAGTTTTTAATCAGTTGTAATTAAAGCCATGCTAACTTTAAATGATCAGTATATGACAGTCTGGTATCAAGGCTACAGATTAACTTTAAATGATCAGTATATGACAGTCTGGTATCAAGGCTACAGATTAACTTTAAATGATCAGTATATGACAGTCTGGTATCAAGGCTACAGATTAAATGATCAGTATATGACAGTCTGGTATCAAGGCTACAGATTAAATGATCAGTATATGACAGTCTGGTATCAAGGCTACAGATTAAATGATCAGTATATGACAGTCTGGTATCAAGGCTACAGATTAATGATCAGTATATGACAGTCTGGTATCAAGGCTACAGATTAAATGATCAGTATATGACAGTCTGGTATCAAGGCTACAGATTAAATGATCAGTATATGACAGTCTGGTATCAAGGCTACAGATTAACTTTAAATGATCAGTATATGACAGTCTGGTATCAAGGCTACAGATTAAATGATCAGTATATGACAGTCTGGTATCAAGGCTACAGATTAAATGATCAGTATATGACAGTCTGGTATCAAGGCTACAGATTAAATGATCAGTATATGACAGTCTGGTATCAAGGCTACAGATTAAATGATCAGTATATGACAGTCTGGTATCAAGGCTACAGATTAAATGATCAGTATATGACAGTCTGGTATCAAGGCTACAGATTAAATGATCAGTATATGACAGTCTGGTATCAAGGCTACAGATTAAATGATCAGTATATGACAGTCTGGTATCAAGGCTACAGATTAAATGATCAGTATATGACAGTCTGGTATCAAGGCTACAGATTAAATGATCAGTATATGACAGTCTGGTATCAAGGCTACAGATTAAATGATCAGTATATGACAGTCTGGTATCAAGGCTACAGATTAAATGATCAGTATATGACAGTCTGGTATCAAGGCTACAGATTAAATGATCAGTATATGACAGTCCGGTATCAAGGCTACAGATTAAATGATCAGTATATGACAGTCTGGTATCAAGGCTACAGATTAAATGATCAGTATATGACAGTCCGGTATCAAGGCTACAGATTAAATGATCAGTATATGACAGTCTGGTATCAAGGCTACAGATTAAATGATCAGTATATGACAGTCTGGTATCAAGGCTACAGATTAAATGATCAGTATATGACAGTCTGGTATCAAGGCTACAGATTAAATGATCAGTATATGACAGTCTGGTATCAAGGCTACAGATTAAATGATCAGTATATGACAGTCTGGTATCAAGGCTACAGATTAATGATCAGTATATGACAGTCTGGTATCAAGGCTACAGATTAAATGATCAGTATATGACAGTCTGGTATCAAGGCTACAGATTAAATGATCAGTATATGACAGTCTGGTATCAAGGCTACAGATTAAATGATCAGTATATGACAGTCTGGTATCAAGGCTACAGATTAAATGATCAGTATATGACAGTCTGGTATCAAGGCTACAGATTAAATGATCAGTATATGACAGTCTGGTATCAAGGCTACAGATTAATGATCAGTATATGACAGTCTGGTATCAAGGCTACAGATTAAATGATCAGTATATGACAGTCTGGTATCAAGGCTACAGATTAAATGATCAGTATATGACAGTCTGGTATCAAGGCTACAGATTAAATGATCAGTATATGACAGTCTGGTATCAAGGCTACAGATTAAATAATCAGTATATGACAGTCTGGTATCAAGGCTACAGATTAAATGATCAGTATATGACAGTCTGGTATCAAGGCTACAGATTAAATGATCAGTATATGACAGTCTGGTATCAAGGCTACAGATTACAAAATGTGTCCTAAAGTTGGACTTTCTGATTTGACCAATTCAACATTCTGTGTTTCAGGAACAGAACAGGAACACTGCTGAGCAAGACCAGTGTTGCCAGGTTATATGTGAGAGAAACAAGCAACCAGGTCTATGAATACATGCCCAAATGTATCGCTTAACAAGCAAGACCTGGCAACACCGCTAAAACCAGTGTTGCCAGGTTATATGTGAGGGAAACAAGCAACGAGGTCTATGAATACATGTCCAAATGTATCGTTTAACAAGCAAGACCTGGCAACACCGCTAAAACCAGTGTTGCCAGGTTATATGTGAGAGAAACAAGCAACCAGGTCTATGAATACATGCCTAAATGTATCGTTTAAAGGGACTACACCATGAATTTTCATTTTTCCAATTTTTATGTATTTTCTTGGTGTCCCATCAGCAACTTCTATCCTCACAAAGTCCTATTTCTGACCATTGTGTCTTTCTCAGTTTATGGGCAGATCTATGTTAGCATGTCTCAGAACGGTCCTGATTGTGAAATGTCAGATTTGTGATGTCACAAGGCCTGAGAAGGAGGCAGGAGGAGCTGGGAGAGGGTTGGGGAGGGGTGGGCAGGCCTGCTGAGCAGGAGGTGGGGAGGAGTGTGGGGCCAAAACTGGCTCAATAGCGCAGTCCTCCCATTCAGGACAAGGTGGTACTGCAGCTGAAAATGCTCTGAAAGCCAGGCAGAAATGACAGGGGCTCTGTATTCAGGAGTGGTGATTTAGCCTCAAACCTTTTCAAAAACATTTTTGGGACACAAACAGTGTTATATAAATTATTTTTAAATGCATGGTGTAGGACCTTTAACAATCAAGACTTGGCAACACCACTGAGACCAGTGTTGCCAGGTTAAACGTGAGAGAAACAAGCAACCAAGTCTATGAATATTATTTTTTCCATGGGGCCACATGAACAACAGAACATATTGTGGAGGGCCGGGCCAAAAGGCAGTGCTCCCCGCAAGATGTGCTCCCCTTAAACTAAACACATGGCTTTACCCCCGACTTCAGTAAATAAATACTTAGCATTCCAATTTTTGTTGAAAGCCCAGCATTCTGCCTTAACTTTTCTTTTTTTTAGCCACTTTAGCCATTTTTGATGGTTAAGGTAAGGCAGGTCATCTTGACTTGTGACCAGTCTGACCACCTGCTTGTTATTGAGACAACATCCAATGATCACACACACGTGCTGCTGTACGCATTGCGTCCATATGTACGTGAATAAAAAAACTTCTAAATAAAAGAAAAGCAGCTTTAGTCCATGGAGGAGGTGAAATTAGAAAATGTGTTTATTTAGTAATTTGCCATTAACCCTACAAGGGCCAGTCAGAGTGAACCAAAGGGCCGCATACGGCCCCCGGGCCGCACAATGCCCAGCCAGGTCTGCCCAAATGTATCGCTTAACAAACAAGACCTGGCAACAACGCATACAGTGATGTTAGACCTGATAGTGTGGGATGGGGGGTCGATAGGGCAGCTAGTCCTACCCCTGGCTCCACTGATCAGGTGGATGGGGGGTCGATGGGGCAGCTAGTCCTACCCCTGGCTCCACTGATCAGGTGGATGGGGGGTCGATGGGGGAGCCAGTCCTACCCCTGGCTCCACTGATCAGGTGGATGGGGGGTCGATAGGGCAGCTAGTCCTACCCCTGGCTCCACTGATCAGGTGGATGGGGGGTCGATGGGGGAGCTAGTCCTACCCCTGGCTCCATTGATCAGGTGGATGGGGGGTCGATAGGGGAGCTAGTCCTACCCCTGGCTCCACTGATCAGGTGGATGGGGGGTCGATGGGGGAGCTAGTCCTACCCCTGGCTCCATTGATCAGGTGGATGGGGGGTCGATGGGGGAGCTAGTCCTACCCCTGGCTCCATTGATCAGGTGGATGGGGGGTCGATAGGGGAGCCAGTCCTACCCCTGGCTCCACTGATCAGGTGCAGATTCCTACATTCCTACAGCTCTGTATATTCAGTTGTTTTAATCACTCAGTGGCGTCAGTTCAGAAAAAGCTAAGGTATGGCTACATGACTTGTGTCTTGCACGCGTGCGAAAGCACACGTGCAAGACACCAGTCATGTTGCCATACCTTAGCAACAGGTATGATACATTTATTTTAAGAAGTACATTAAATTTTTTCCCCGTTTCTACGGTATGTTAGCATGTTAGTAAACGTGCCACAATTAACAATAATGCATTGCACCTGTGCAGCTGACCTACAGAACCTGGGAATATACCATTGTGTCAAGATGGGGAGAGAATATAATTATAATACCTTGTTAAAGTGACCATTTTGTTAACTTTTGCATTTGTAGTTATTTTACTGTAATTTAACAACATAATAACCGGCACAGATAGACAAAGAGGTCTACATTCATGGATTCATATTTAAAAGTAACTTTTATTTTCTGCATACCCCTGCCATACCCAATTGACGCCCCTGTACTCGCTGTCTGTTAGCAACAGTAAAGGATGAGATAAATCCCACTTCTGACTGTTAAGAAGTGGACAGGGTGTTGCACCAGATTCTGGGCTCTGCAGGTACAAGGATTCACTGCGTTATTGAAGTCTTGAAGGTTTTTTTAAAAACCTATGTTTCTATGTCAGTGGTGCTCAAACCTTTTCATGTGAAGGACCCCCAAAATGATATGTATTTGACCAACCACGGACCCCCATCTCAAAATATTTAGTTCCAGGGACCCCCGCCAGAAGCGAAAATTTGAGTTACAAATGTCCGCTTAAAAAATACATCACGACTTTTCAAAAATAGCAGATCTACAAGCTCGCAGCACGGCACTCGCTGCCACACTGTGAGCTTGTATATCTCCTATTTTTCAATAGCTAAAGTATAAAATAATTAAGGCCCCTCCACCTTGGGCCTTCGTAACTCAGTCCCACCACTTGACTTTCCCGGTGGAACAGCGACCACAGTGTAGTCTGCATTGGCCCTTTCTGTATGTGTGTGTTTGTGGAGAACTGCTGCTCAGTCAAATAAGGAAGTACACTTTAGAAACAAGCCCAAAACAAAACAACAACAACCCTTCAACAACTATATTTACAAGAGACTTCTACAGAAAAACAAACCCACGCTGCACGGTGGTGAGATGACGCAGAATGCTTTGAGCGTTCGGCGAGGCGACCACCTTCCAGGACCTTCCTATACAAACCCATTATCTATACTTACAATTTAGAACTTAGCCACTCCCTGAGAAGTTAATCACGCCCCCTGTACTGTATCCCGCTGCTACACTAGAGCTATGTTAGCACAGACCCACGGCCCAATTCCCAAAACCATTTCACTGATAGCACAATCATACCTCTCGCTTTTGGACCGTCGCTATTTCTTGGGTCTTTATGCATTCTTTTACCTTCTTTGCCACGCTTTTCTGCCTCAACCGCGAACGGTGCTACGTCACCTATCCTTCTTCCTGATACGTCATTATCTTATCCTTTTCCACGACTCCTTCATCCGTGCGCTAGAGATGGGACGTTCGCGAACGAATCAAGTCTTTTGAACGGCTCTTTGAAATGAACGATGGGATCCGGTGCGCAGTAGCTGGGAAGCTGGGAGCATGTCCTTTCTAATGAACACTCAACACAGTGGTGTAAAACGTACTCAACTTCTTTACTCATTAGTAAAAGTATCAATCTTGCAATGTTGAAATACTCTGCCACAAGTAGAAGTTCGAAATTAAAAATGTAAAGTAGGTTACACAAGTATTGGTATAGAAATGTACTTAAAGTAGGGTCTACCAATAGTAGAAAGTAGCCTACTCATTATACAGAATGTTTTCCAATGAATGAAATGTAGAAAAATCATTAGAAAATAGCTCATCTACAAGCTCAAAATGCGTCGCAACTCGCAACGCAACACATTGGGAGCTTGTAGATCGGCTATTTGCAGAATTGTATATGGCAGAAATGTATATAGGGTTTAAGTAGCCTGATTTGTAATAATAGTCAAAATCTACAAAGTAACTAAACTGAGCCAGTCTTTTGAACGGCTCTTTGAAAGGAACGGATCCCAGAGATCCAGCTCACTTAAAAGAACCATAAATCCCATCTCCGCCCACACACAATTTTCAGACACCGTTCGGTTCAGTGTGGCAGCACAATCGCTGGTTCGCTGCTATTCTGCAGCATGTCTTACGAAAACAGCATTGATGGCCATTGGGACACACAATGGCAACAACTATGCAACAAACATCGTGTGTGTATGTCTGTGAGTGCCAGCGAACGTGACTGCGTGCATTGTGCGCACGTATGTGTGTGTCTCGGTGGGTGAGCGGCTGCTTCCTCACAGAACAGCGACAATTTCATCTGCTTGGTGCGTGCATGTAGGCTACGTTGCGTGTTTGTTTGTTACTGTGTGTGTACTGTATGTGTGTGTGTCTGTGCCCCCCCGCCCCCTCTGCAAACAAGAACATCGGAGATACAAACAGCGTCTATAAAAACTGTGTGTGTATGATGTTTTAAGCATTGTTTCACAAGCACTGGGTCTCGACCCACGGGTGGGTAAGCCTGGTGGGCGAGGTTAACGGGTGGGTCGCGGAATGGGACTGTGTGTGTGTGTGTGTGGCAATGTTGTGTATTGTAACTGCGTCTTCTATTGCAAACAGTGCTAAACTCTTCAATCAATCAATCAGTCTATACAATAACGTGAACTCCAGAAGTGAGCGGCGGCGCAGCCGCTGCGATTTTCTAGTAACTTCAAACTTAATTTTAACCTTGATAGATTCAATGAAAACAACTCTCCTTTTTTCTGGTAACTCCTGACACCCTCCGAATACGTGAGCAGGCCGCGTTTTTTCGATAACTATTTTAATTTATTTTTTATAATCTTTTATTGTATTTAATCAATTTCATTTCCCCCAAAAATGACATGATTTACAAGCTCAGAGGGAGCATCAGGGTTCAACATTGAACCAAATTCAATGTTAGGACTTGTCCAAAACAAGTCCTATTTAAACCATTCAAAGCTTTATAGAGCAACAATATCACATCACTGCAGTGCAGCATTTACCATTTAAAATAAAACAACCACTGGAGAATAAAATATCTACAAAACATAAAAACAAATCCCTGAGTTTCATGGTGTCAAACAGAGTGAATCCATGAAGAGAATCATCATGAACAATGATCTGTGTTTCTGATTCTAAGAGTGTAGGGCAGTGGTTCTCAAAGTGAGGTCCAGGGACCCTCGGGGGTTCCAAATGGACCCTTACGGCAGTAACTCTGAGGACTCCCCTGAGCAAGCAGCTCTAGCAGGCTCTATTGGCTCAGTGGTAAGAAAAAAACAACAACAACAAAATTAATTGCGACCATCAGATCGCTGTTACTATCAAAACCTCCACCGGCTGTCAGTCAGTCTAATAATAATAATAAAAATCATCTGCTCTTGTGCAGGAGACCTGGGTTCAAATCCCTGGTAGGACATTAAGGTTACATAGTTTAGCTTTCACAATATTTTCATCTTACATTTCATTCAAATGCTTTACTTCACTGTTGGTTTGTTTTAACTCCAATTTCTGTATTCTTACAGGCTTATAACAGCGTTGTCTTCCATGGTCTGTTTAACCTTCTCTGCTCTCTCTTCATTTCCCTGAAACTATAAGCTCTGAAATTGTTTCCTCACGGTTAGCATGTCAGGCTAAACAGTAGGGTTAGCATGTCTAGCTAAACAGTAGGGTTAGCACGTCTGGCTAAACAGTAGGGTTAGCACGTCAGGCTAAACCGTGGGTGGTGTCTTCAGCTGCAGCTCTTCACTAAGGATATGATCCAGTTGATCGATCATGTCAATCATTTCTGAACTGGCCTTGTTTCCCTTTCTCCGCACCGTGTCGATAACGTAGCGTGCTTTGTCTGCTCTGAGACTTTTCCCCATGGCTGCTTCATTTTCATCATCAGAGATGACATCCTTAGTCAGAAGTCTGTCCAGGAGGGAATGCAGGGCAGGCTCTGAGATTCCGTTAATGAACTGTTCCCTCACAGACTTCAGCTTCGCTGCCTCTCCATCGATCGGATGTTGCTGAGTTGCAGAAGCACCTAGAAGGAGAAATGTATTTCATTATTCGTGTTGTAATTATATAATAAACCAAGATATGCTAATATGTTAAAACACAAGGACACTTGGTAGAGGTTTGGGTTGTCTAGTTACTTTGTCATGATGGAACTAGTCCAATTGGTGAGGTATAAGTAAGGAAACTTGACTTCGGTCCATTATATCTCCCCTTGAATAATGGTATTGTGTGTTTTATATCATTTTCATCATTGATTAGTCACCTTTAAAACGAGGTACAGCTTGTAAGCATCGGGCATTCGTGGAATGAGCAACAAGCCAAACGTGTGGGTAGTTTGTCATAAGGCCTGTAATACTGGTGTGATGGTTAGATGTTAAACTTTAACATCTAATGGCCTCATCCGCTTGTGTTGGTTGATGACGAGGATCGACATCCTCCTCCTCACTGGGATCGACGTCCTCCTCATCAACCAACACAAGCGGATGAGGCCATGGACACCGGGCGTTACATTGGTGCCGTGACCCGCATCAGGTTTTCCTTTGGGAGGAGGTCAAAAGGGGGGTCAGTGTAATAGAGTGTCTCACTGCCTCAGCCTGATGACCTCAAAATCTAGTATCTCCCACAGTCCATAGGGATATCCCTTTGGTCTGAGGGTTAAGATGTTAGACTTAAACATGGGAGACCCGAGTTCGAGTCCTGGGCATTACATTATACATATTAATTTTACACTCAGTGTCCGGGTGCATAGTAGAGTGTGGAAGATCCATGTACGTGGCCACAACAGCTTGGCACCTCCTCCTCATGCTGGTCACCAGGATTTGTCAGCCAACGTGGTTCTGTTGGTCTCTCTAACACATGCAGCTCACCCAAGCTGATCCCACAAGTGTTCAAATGGGATGAGGTCCAGACTCACGGCAGGCCATTCCATCCTCTCCACTCCCACATTCTGTGTGGGGGCGAGCGTTGTCATCCTGGAGGATAGCATTAGGTCCCAAATTCTGGCAGAACCCAAGCTCAGGTGCTAGGCACAACCTGTGACTGGCACACACCTGTGACTGGCACACACCTTCCAGCACTTGAAGCCCAAAACAAGAGTGAATGCCAGCAGAACAGTATACAGGCCATTTTGGCAAATTCTTTGGTTGGCGCTACCCACACGTTTGGCTGTGTTGCTCATTCCACGAATGCCTGATGCTTACAAGCTGTACCTTGGGGCGTCATAGCTCAGGGGTAGAGAAACCGTTATTAGAGCAAGAGTACCGAAGGGTTCCCAGTTCGAACCCGGGCTCCCCCTGAGTTAATGTCGAAGAGTCCTTGAGCAAGACTCTAAACCCCTAATTGCTCCCGGTGAGTAGGTTGGTGCCTTGCATGGTTTCCTCCAAAACCGGTGTATGAATGTGTGTGTGAATGGGTGAATGTAATGCAAAATCTATGTAAAGCGCTTTGGATAAAAGCGCTATATAAATGCACCATTTACCATTTACCTTGTTGTAAAGGTGACTAATCAACTATAATGATATGAAACACAATACCAATTGGTATTATTAAAGGGGAGATATCCACTGCTAATCAATAAACTATTGGCAGATATATTCCTATGTTCATAAATGAGCTCAGCTGCCATGCAATTGATTTTGAAAAACATGCTTTAATTAATTCCTAACCCTAACCCTAACCCTAACCCTTCAACGAGTAAGACAATGTAAACTCACCTGGCTGAAGAGAACGTCTCCTGGTGGTTCCTTCGTCCGATGCATCACTTCTCTGCTTTGTGACTGTGAAAGAGATGGAAATTCAACTACTGTCTCCTTCTACAGCGCTGAAAATCCTGATATTACACAGATGATTCCAAGCAATTAGTAAACTGTAAATCATATGATTTGCTCCTACTGGTTTCCTTTTTGCTCGAGCCCCGCGGAAACTGACTGAGTCGTTGTAGTATGCTGGGCCTTTTCACTTTCCTGCCCACCAAGTCACCTGACACAATAACAACAGATAGGCATCATCTTTCAGACAGAAATACACTGCAAAAGTACAAACGTTAAAGTAGACATTTGTGACTTTATACATAGTTACCTTGTCGAATCATATCAGTCCATGCAGTATCATCAGCACCACTCATTTTCAGATGAAATGTGAATGGAGGAGGCTGCTCATAGTAAGCTTCAAAGAAGCCTCTGATGTAAATTGGTTTCAGAGTGAATGGCAAGTACTGCAAAGACACATAACATTAGTAACTTACATTCAAATTCAACACATTTTGATATGTTCATTGCTACACCTATCTACCCACAAACACACCTCAGGATAAATGGCTCCTCTATCTACCCACAAACACACCTCAGGATAAATGGCTCCTCTATCTACCCACAAACACACCTCAGGATAAATGGCTCCTCGTGGCTCACTCATCAGATGGTAGTTCTCCTCTGCCAGCAGACAGAGCAGATTCTTGTCAATCTTACTGAAACGTCCCTTCGTCATCTTCTTGATGTCCTGCCACACACAAGGACAACAGGTGGACAAGGTGATGACAAAAGGAGAGAAGGGAAGACAAAAAACATTACTGATGGTTATTATTGCTGATTGTAGTCAATAAAAACCACATTTTTTTCGGCCTCTTAACACTGTTGTAGACAACCAAGGCTGTTATGTAGTTGTCAAGAGAGTTCTTAAACTTTCTCCTTTCACTTTTCAGGGAGCTCCTTTGCAATCTACCCTTCAAAAGAGCTCTAAAGTGCATTATTTTAAAGGTTCACATGATTGTCATTATACAACAGCTTGTCTCCATCTCGGTGGTGTCCTCACTTTAATATGAGATGCGTTGCAGCTGGTGGGGAAGATGCGGAAAGTGTGAGCATCGATAGGACTCCACAGATCCTCGTAGAGCAGCACCACTCCGTGGTGTTTCTCCTGCGCTGTGTCCAGGACGATGGCACCCACAGGTGACAGGGAGGACACCGGCCACTTCAGATGACTACCAGAGGACTGGACTCTCTCTATGACGGGATCCTTGCCTTTGATGTGTAGAACACCAAAGACCTTCTCTTTCTCCTGGCCTGCAGGTGAAGATACAGAGAAGGAAGGATGGAGGGACAGTTTTATAGAGACGACAAGACAAAATGCATGGATGCAAAAAATGGCTGAAGACACACAATAGTGTAAAAGAAATATCACTTAATCAATAAATACGTCAGAGGCAGCATATATCCATACCAGCCAGGCACAGAGAGTGGGGCAGCTGAATGAGCTTGACGGCAGATGGATCCTTGTTGACTGTCTGCACGTTGAATATGGGACCAGCAATCCTCCAGGGGTCCTGGATGAACTTGTTGAACATGGACCAGGACAGGATGGAATAACGCACCAGAACTCCCTCTGACGCGTCAAATATCAAACCTGTTAACGTACACTCATATGTCCCCTCTCCTTCCAGATGAGCCCTAAAGAATGCATGCACACACGCACACGCACAAACGCACAAACACACACAAACGCACACGAACACGCCAAATTGATCATTCTTATAAGGAATAATAATTATAATGAAACCAGATAAGCCGATGATTTCAGAGTGATGTCCAGACTCACTGCAAGCGTCCTCTGGAGAGTTTCTCAGGGATGATCTTCTTGTTGCCGTAGCTCTACCAAGCAAACACACACAGGAGAGCATTAAGGATCACCAGCATTCCGACATGCTGCCATTCAGATTGATTAAATAATGTATTGGTCCCAGTGATTTAACAACACAAGTACAGTAGTTACATTAAAATGCAGCACAGCACCAGTACAGTTAGACATTCTGCCCAACAGTAACATCCCAATAAGGCCTCTACAGTCTTATTTACATTGGAAGTTCTTGGCACTCAACTTACAGACATGGCAATAGCAACAAGACGATATCCGTTGCATTTAATAACACATAACTAAATAAAACACTCTATGTTCAAGGCAGGGGAAAAGGGAGGGGGGGGGGGGGGAGTCTCACCTCTCACCAGTCTTATGGGAAAAAGTGATAACTACCTTTGCCTCCTGAAAGGTGAATTTTCAGAGCAACCTTGAAGGGGCCCAGCGAGCTACATGTCTTAAGGGAAACAGTCAAGGAATTCCACACTTGAGTGGCAGTATTGACTTCTAATTGTCACACGATATACATGCCACTGAGACTGAGACTGTGTTGGAGGCGAGCTACAGTAAATAAAGTTAACAGCCATCGTCAACAGTCTTTCAGGAGTGCAACTTCTCACATCAAAGGCCTTGCGCTTCTACAGTAGATTATGGTTGAATCCAATCAATAGCTAACGAGAGACAGTCACTTTGAAAAACAGAATGAGGGCAACTGCTAGTTGTGAGACGAACGTTCTTCATGAATAGTTGCCAATATGTGACTATTTAATGACTGTTTAAAGACAAAAGAGGGCTGCTCGCGCACCCCAAGCATATGAAGCATGCATATCAAGAAGGGTATTTGTTTGATCAAACTGACCTGCTGGACATGTTGGCATTTTTCACAGCATGGTCTGAAGTACAGCTGATCTGGAGGGACAAAACATAACAGTTACACAATATCTATCCATCCATCCATCCATCCATCCATCCATACATCCATCCAGCCATCCATCCATCCAGCCATCCATCCATCCATTCTCATCTCCACCTACCATTGTCATAGTCATCCAGATCAGGTCTCTTCAGCTCTGCAGGAAGACATTAAAGAGAAAACATTTCATTATGTGTAATCCTTCATGTTGTATTCACACCAACACTCAGTTCATTATGTGTAATCCTTCATGTTGTATTCACACCAACACTCAGTTCATTATGTGTAATCCTTCATGTTGTAATCACACCAACACTCACAGTTCATTGTAGTGTTAAATGTATTACCTTCCTCTCCACTGTTTATCTTCATCATCTTCATCATCATGTTCATGCAGTCGTCTGTAGAGTAAAGACAGTGGACAGTTAGTGGATCAGAAGCAGCTTGGAGGCTTACAGTGTAAAATATTAATATGATCCATGACTCACCAGAACCCTCTTCCTCCTCTTCTTCCTCCTCTTCCTCCTCTGATGAGATGTCAGACAAATCCTAACAAATGGAGGAGAAATCATAAAACACAACTTTAAGCAAGATTCAGTCTAAGAAATTAACATTCAGAAGGTTACAGCATCTTTTAAGTTACTTAATCAGTAAACCCTGTTGAACTATTCTGCTGATTATTGATTTTTGGCAAATCACTTACAGTAAAGCCCTTTGCACACAGGACAGTTGCGTTTCTTTCCGTTTGCTGCATGATTAAAACGCATTGGATTTGGTGTACAAGGCTGCGCGGAATCGGCGCTGCAGATCCCAAAAGGAGTGATGAGTTTTTTACCGCATGCGACAAGACGAACGAATCGAACCCTGGGTTCGATCGAGAAAAAAACGCACGGCCGCAGCCACTCGTCGCACGGCTATTTCGAATCCGGTGTGCATGAGGTCGTAGAGAATCATTGTTTTCTTTTAAAAAAAATGAAATTGTGCGTTTTATCCGTGCAGATAAATGCGCCTGTGTGCAAAGGACTTAACTCATTTAAGATTATTATTATTATTATCCAAAGATATCTGAACGTTTGGTCTTTTATGGACATACAGGGTGCAGTGGGTGCCAGGCACCCATGACCAACACATGACATCAATAAACAATGTTTATTGATGCCATTTGATGCCATTTATTTTATGTTTATTAAACATAAAATAAATCAGTGTTCTGAATGTTGATGATGGAGAAATTACATGAATAAACATTGAACCGAGATTGTTGTTTAACATTCATTTCAATGAATTAACTAAACATGAATGTGATTTTATGAGACGTAAGTTGAATGTGATTTTTACAACATTTATAGTATTTTAGATATTTTGGGAGAATAGCCCAATGTGTTTTTCTCTCATTTAATTTCATCTCTCTCTTCTCTTGTCGAAGGAGAATCACCTTTCAGGAGGCCAGAGAAGGAGGTGGTTATCACTTCTTTCATAGACAGGCCAGAAGTGAGCAACCCCCCCCCCCCCCCCCCCCCCCCCTTTACCTTAGCCCCTCCCCCTTGTTTCCCCTATCCTGTACATATAGTGTTTTTTATAACTGTGATGATATTGAATGTTTATGTTTTGCTTGCTGTTTGTTATTAAGGACTTCCAATGTAAACAAGACTGTGAAAGGAGGTTTGGGATGCTCCTTTTAGGCAGGGTGTTTAACTGTACTTGTACTGTACTACATTTCTACTGTATTGACTATACTTGTTGTGTTCTCCATTTTTGTCTAATACAATGTTCAATCTGGGAGTCCTACTTGAATCATGACTTTCATCATAGTTACATAGTTCTGATTGTGTGCATTTTGAGCGGTTGTTATTATTATCATGTTAACATATTTAATCCAACCAATGCATCTGCACTGACACAAAGGTTCAAATGTTGTCCTAAACTAGAGTTTCATTATGAACACTCACCATCACGTCAGCGTCTGCCTGGGTAGGAACTTCACTCATGGTCTCATATCCTGAAGAGGACGCAGGCTGTCTGTTCAACCAATCAGAGACCTTCTTGTCAGGTGACCAGCTGGATACACTTCCTGTCTCAGATGGTGTTTCGACACTCACTGGAACACAAGACAACACACATTTAACAATGATGATGATAATAAAAAAATAAAAAAAAAGATAATAATAATACTAATAATAATTAAAGCTGCAAGCAGCATTTACCGGGCCCTCACACGTCTGTGTACAATAGGAGCAAATATCGACCAATCAGAACTGGGTGCAGAACTGATTGCAACTGTAGGTCGCAGTTAACTATCAGGACCGTCACAGCTTGTCCATATACGTCCGTCCGTCCGGACGTATACACTTTTGTAAGGTCTATCTCTGGGTTTGTCGCTCTGACATCATGCTCTGACGTCACTGTGATGTCAGGGGAACCACTCAAACAGAATGGGTTTGCCGCTCTGACATCATGCTCTGACTTCACTGTGATGTCAGGGGAACCACACTAACAGAATCCTTTTTATGCCCATATATGGAGTTACCTGATGTCATCAATATTAAGCCCATATCTAACAGGACTTCATATGGGAATGCCCATATATGGAGGCCACATCGGCCACATACCACATTAACAGAATCCATATATGGCCAAGACAGCCCATATATGTGTGGCTGGTTCTACAGACATCTCCATCTATGGGCATAAAAGGGATTGTATGTATGATGTCAGATGTCATAGACGTCAGACTTTCACATAACGAATAACTGAGTAAGCATGTTTGGGCTCTCACAGCATATCTCCATATACAGTACATGGATCTCCATATATGGGTACCAGGGGTTTAATAAAATAATTTTCAACAAGTCCATTGAGGCCACTGATGACTCGTTGGCAAATAATAGAAACTATGACATATCACCCAATCAGAGGAGGGGATGGGCTAATAATTCCAAACATGGACAAGGACTTTCATTGAATCAATTGACGCATCGTATGACTCTCTGCAACAAACTGTTCTAAAGTTATGGCAAACGATAGAAACTATAACATATATCGACCAATCAGAAGAGGAGGTGGGCTACGTTAATCCAATGAAGGACAAGGACTCTGAACCAAGTCCAATGACACCACCCACAAGTCTGAACGACAAACCATTGAAGTATAGGAAGAATTTGTAACTATCAAAAATCGACCAATGAGAAGAGGGGCGGAGCACAGTTAGCAAGGACTCTGAACCAAGTCCAATGACACCACCCACAATTCTGAACGGCAACCTTTGAAGAGCTATTCATGGGTTGCATTTGTAGTCCTACACCAGCCATGTTGAGGACCCACACAGGTGTTCTGATTGGCGTAGAACATTAGTTCTGTGCCAATCAGAACACCAGTGTTGGTCCTCAACATGGCTGGAGTAGGACTACAAATGCAACCCATGAATTGGAGAAAATAGGAACTATCAAATTTCGACAAATCAGAAAAGGGAGTGGAGCCAAATTACACCAATAAAGTACAATGACTCTGATCTGATTCCAACGACAACCCCCAAGTCTGTATGTCAATCAGATGGGAAGTTACATAGAAGAATAATTATAGATCAGCTATTTTCACTTCTTGTTTGTCGAATGGAGTCTGATGCTTCACCGCGGTTACATGTGACAAAACTCAGGCTTTTGATAATTTTTCATCGTTAAGGTGCTTTGTGTATGCTGAGAGAATTTGAAGTGATTCTGACCATCCCCCTGTAAACATAAAACATGTATAAGACCCTATTTGGACTGCAGGGTGATGTTTGTTATCTATCTATAAATGCGAGAAGTCTCTGCGTGTCTGTCTGTGTGTCTGTCTGTAATCCGCGTATCTCGAGAACCGTTCGTCCCACCGGCTTCAGATTCGGCACGCGCGTTCCCCGCCGCGGCACGGAGTGCAGTGCCGGGTCTCGACCCGACCCGACGCGCGGTTTTCCCGAACCGGCGCGAAACGTTCGGAATCTCCTTATGCGGGGTTGATTGTTGACATCAGGCTGTTCCGGAGGAAATCGGCGAAAGCTCTGACTCATTGTGACATCACTTCATAAAAGGCTCTGACATCACGTACGCCACATGAGTCAACAAAAAATCTCTGTGAGTGTGTATGTATGTATGTAATCCGCGTATCTCGAGAACCGTTCGTCCCACGGGCACGCGCGTTCTCCATATATGGGCATAAAATGAATGCCCCCTTATATGGGCATAAAATGGATTGCAGACAGACAGATACAGATATCTCCATATATGGACATAAATGGACAGAGGCAAACAGATGGTCAAAGATCTCCATATATGGGCATAAAATGGTCGCAGACAGACAGATACAGATATCTCCATATATGGGCATAAATGGACACAGGTAAACAGATGTTCAAAACGGGTCCTATGACAACAGGTATAATGAGGTTTGCATTAAAGGGGGAACCGGCACTGTGTCTGCAACACAGTTGGAGGCACAGACAGATACTCCATATATGGTCATAAAATGGACGCAGATAGACAGATATCTCCATATATGGGCATAAAATGGACCCAGAACTATAACTGCAGTGATCTCCATATATGGACATAAAATGGACGCCGACAGACAGACAGACAGATACAGATATCTCCATATATGGGCATAAATGGACACAGGCAGACAGATGGTCAAAACGGGTCCTATGAAAACAGGTATAATGGGGTTTGCATTAAAGGGCGGGACGCGCGTTCTCCATATATGGGCATAAAATGAATGCCCCCTTATATGGGCATAAAATGGATTGCAGACAGACAGATACAGATATCTCCATATATGGACATAAATGGACAGAGGCAAACAGATGGTCAAAGATCTCCATATATGGGCATAAAATGGACGCAGACAGACAGATACAGATATCTCCATATATGGGCATAAATGGACACAGGCAAACAGATGTTCAAAACGGGTCCTATGACAACAGGTATAATGAGGTTTGCATTAAAGGGGGAACCGGCACTGTGTCTGCAACACAGTTGGAGGCACAGACAGATACTCCATATATGGGCATAAAATGGACGCAGATAGACAGATATCTCCATATATGGGCATAAAATGGACCCAGAACTATAACTGCAGTGATCTCCATATATGGACATAAAATGGACGCCGACAGACAGACAGACAGATACAGATATCTCCATATATGGGCATACATGGACACAGGCAGACAGATGGTCAAAACGGGTCCTATGAAAACAGGTATAATGGGGTTTGCATTAAAGGGCGGGGCATTCATTCCCTATTTACATTACATGAGTCAACAAAAAATCTCTGAATATCTCCATATATAGCATATATGGGCATAAAATGGACGCAGAATCACAAAGATCTCCATATACGGGCATAAAGGGACACAGACAGACGGATACAGAGATCTCCATATATGGGCATGAAATGGACGCAAATAGACAGATATCTCCATATATGGGCATATGGGCATAAAATGGACGCAAATGGCATATATGGGCATAAAATTTACGCAGAATCACAAAGATCTCCATATACGGGCATAAAGGGACACAGACAGACAGATACAGAGATCTCCATATATGGGCATGAAATGGACGCAAATAGACAGATATCTCCATATATGGGCATATGGGCATAAAATGGACCCAGAACTATATCAGCAGTGATCTCCATATATGGACATAAAATGGACGCTGACAGACAGACAGATAACAGATATCTCCATATATGGGCATAAATGGACACAGGCAAACAGATGGTCAAAAGGGTCCTATGACAACAGGTATAATGGGGTTTGCATTAAAGGGCGGGGCATTCATTCCCTATTTACATCGTTCCCGAGTTGGCCAGGTCGCCGACTAGACGCTGGGCCTCCCGAAGGGCGGCCCAGCTTCTAGTTTTATTAATGAGGGTTATAATCTGGACTAGACAGGATGTTATTTTATTAATGATAACATGAGGGTTATAATCTGGACTAGACAGGATGTTATTTTATTAATCATAACATGAGGGTTATAATCTGGACTAGACAGGATGTTATTGTATTAATGATAACATGAGGGTTATAATCTGGACTACACAGGATGTTATTTTAATAATGATAACATGAGGGTTATAATCTGGACTAGACAGGATGTTATTTTAATAATGATAACATGAGGGTTATAATCTGGACTAGACAGGATGTTATTTTAATAATGATAACATGAGGGTTATAATCTGGGCTAGACAGGCACCACTTACCAAGGCATTACTAAAAATATGACTTATTGCTAAACAAGGGGGAGTAGTCTGGTTTGGTCTGAAACGGTGACATCACAGACTAAAAGTTAGCACTACTCACTAATGGTGAGCAGGGTAATTAATGCACACATATATTACATATTATAGTTAGATATGATAGTTGTCATTCCATGGAAAACTATTCAGGCAGCGTTTTCCTTTTACTGGAAATATGTACAAAAAGGTCGGCACTGCTCCACAATCATGCGTAAGCACACACACTTTCTGGGATTATTATTTTTTTCTTTTTTGGGGGGGGCGTGGGGTCTGGAAGATAAAAACATTATACTGACCCTAACAGTGTCAGCTAATTTTCTACATCATTTGTTTAAAGGGATATTCCACTTTCAACAGGGAGCAGTGGAAGGGACTCTCTCCCCACACACACCCATTGTAACTTCAAACTCCATTTTAACCATGAT
Organism: Nannobrachium achirus; assembly: GCF_963921795.1. NCBI lineage: Eukaryota > Metazoa > Chordata > Actinopteri > Myctophiformes > Myctophidae > Nannobrachium > Nannobrachium achirus. The sequence goes on from NC_137827.1 coordinate 3,684,656, forward strand.
AGATTCATTAAAAACACCCATTATTTTTTTCTGGTGACTCATATTACCTTCCTAATACGTGAGCAGGCCGTGTTTTCTCCATAACTTTTTTCATTTATTTTTAATAATTATTTGGGAAAAATGGAAAAAATGAAATACAAAAAGAATATTATTAAAAATAAATTAAAAAAGTTATCGGGAAAAACACAGCCTGCTCACGTATTAGGAGGGTAGTATGAGTCACCAGAAAAAATAATGGGTGTTTTTAATGAATCTATCATGGTTAAAATAGAGTTTGAAGTTACAATGGGTGTGTGTGGGGAGAGGCCCTGGGCCTGGAGGGCCTGATAACATTTACATCAAATATCTAAATATTCAATCAAGCTAATTAAAAACTGTTCAGGGTGTTCATAAAAGCCTGATTAGATGATAAAATTACCAAAAGTTTTTCTTTTAAAAGTGAAATATCCCTTTAATTATTTGACACCAACATAAATATGACACTTTACTCCAGAGAGGAGAAAATACAGGGCAGGTCAGGACTGGGGAAGCAGACCTTGACATGGAGTTAGACCCAGGACACAGAAAATAGCAGAGGATGGCATAACTAAATTATCCATAACTATTGGATATATATTGATTAGATCTAAGCAGTGGCGGCCGGCAGGGGGGGCTAGCGGGGCGATTGCACAGGGCGGCACTTTGCGGGGGCGCATGAAGAAGAAAAAGAAAAAAAAAAGTAGAGTGAAGGCCGTGCAAACCAGTCCACTCCTTGTCTGTTTATATCAGACCGAATACAACACCACCACCTGGTGGTAGTGAAAGAGGCTGGCAGCTCCAAGCAATACACTACAAACCGCCACTGGATCTAAGAACTATCATCGTTGTTTTGACATTTTCAGCATTGAGCAGCACCATGTGTTTTTCATAAACCTCAGCAGGATTTAGAAGACATTTAGAAGACATCCTCGTGACCGTCCTTCCGTATCCTCTGTGATGTCAGTGTGATGTCAGCGAGTTGTGACATCACTTCCTGTACAGGGCGGCTACACGAAATGTGGATAACACTATATATGGAGATAGTCCAGTCCATCATGTCATATGGGACTAAAGTCATAGAAAGTAGCCATTGTTAGGCCGGAGTCATTGGCTGTCTAAACATGGAGATGTGGATAACACTATATATGGAGATAGTCTAGTCCAATATGTCATATGGGACTACCGTCATAGACAGTAGCCATTGTTAATCCGGAGTCAATGGCTGACTGTCTGTACAGGAAGTGATGTCACATGACATACCTTTTATGCCCATATATGAGTCCTAACATGGAGATGTGGATAACACTATATATGGAGATAGTCTAGTCCAATATGTCATATGGAACTACCGTCATAGACAGTAGCTATTGTTAGGTCGGAGTCAACGGCTTACTTTTTATGAGTATATATACCATATATGAGTCCTTCTGTACCACATCTCCATGTTTAGGCAAACTCCACACAGAAAGGCCCTATCGCCAACCCAACCTAGGGTGTGAGCGATAGGGCCTTTCTGTGTGGAGTTTGCATGTTCTCCCCGTGTCTCCTAGGGTTGATACCCTCACAAAAACATGAACAAACTCCCCCCAGAATGACAACAACTAGAATCGTCAGAGAAATGCTGTGGTTGGCCAGATGGTCAAGAATTGGCGCGGGGCGAGGTCATTTGGACCTATACATGGAGAAATGGAGCAAACCTGTTTGGCCTAAACATGGAGATGTGGTACAGAATGACTCATATATGGGCATAAAAAGTATGTCATGTGACATCACTTCCTGTACAGACAGTCAGACAGACAGCCATTGACTCCGGCCTAACAATGGCTACTGTCTATGACGGTAGTCCCATATAACATGATGGACTGGACTATCTTCATATATAGTGTTCTCCACATCTCCATGTTTAGGCCCTATCGCTCACACCCTAGGTGGGTTGGCGATAGGGCCTTTCTGTGTGGAGTTTGCATGTTCTTCCCGTGTCTCCTAGGGTTGATACCCTCACAAAAACATGAACAAACTCCCCCCAGAATGATAACAACTAGAATCGTCAGAGAAACGCTGTGGTTGGCCAGATAGTCAAGAATTGGCGCGACCTCGCCCTTTAGGGCGAGGTCGCATGTCACCCTGAGGTTGCATTCCACCCTCAGGTGTCTTACTAGTTGTAAGGCAGTCTGTCTTGGAGTTGCAGTAACATTGTTTAACTATGAATTTCTTAAATTAGCCTTTCATTATATGCTCTGGCCCGCCATCGAATACCTTAGATTTTTTTTTTCCCGAGACCAAATCTAATTGCCGACCCCTGATGTACGCTATATTAACTACTGTATATGGGAGAAGGCTCTTTGTTTTCGACCAGGCTAAAACTGGATGTGACGTTTATGGGCATTCCTTTCTAGCTCCATGTTGATTTATGAAAGCCCAGACATCTTGTCAGTCTTACCTGTCTTATCTGCTGCAGCATCACTGGGCTCTTTGTCTTCTCCAGATGACTCCAGTTCTTTCACATAGCTGGACGGGAAAGCCCCCACCTTGCCATTCAAGCTGCCTTTCCACCAGTCAGGTCCAACCTGAAGGTACAAGACATAAGGCATTGGTCGGCAATAGGCGGCCCGCGGGCCAAAACTGGCCCCTCGTAAATCATTTCTGGCCCCTCCGATTAATTTGAGAATCATGTTTTTTTTTTCTTCTTCTTTTTATTTACAATTATTATATCTATATATATATCTATATTGATAGAATGAGGGGGAACACAGCTCTTTTTTCCACATATATATTGTTTTCTTTTTGTCACAGATGCCTGTATGTCTTGTAAAGCAGTCTGTCTTGGAGTTGCAGTAACATTGTTTAACTATCAATTTCTTAAATTAGCCTTTCATTATGTTCTGGCCCGCCATCTCATGCCTTCGAAAAAATTGGCAGAGGCCAAATCTAATTGCCGACCCCTGATATAAGGCATTGTTTATCCACCTGTACTCCCAGTTAGTCTTTAGGAGTGACAAGGATTGACAGGATCAGACATTATTAGAGGATCAGCCCAGGTTAGAAGGTTTGGATATAAAACAAGAGAGGTGAGGTTGAGATGGTTTGGACATGCAGAGGAGAGATGAAGGATATATTCAGACAGATTGCACCAGTATACCAGACCAGTAGTACCATTACCAGTATACCAGTACCACTATGGGTAGAGCCGCCTCAATTGTAACGTGTCATAATTGTAAAAAGCACATTATCTATTGATTGGTCAATGCCATCATGACATCATCGCGTCAGTATGTGACCGGGGCCGTAATGAACGTGTCCAGGAAGTAAGAAGAATTTTTATCCAGCCTTGATTTTTTTTTTCTTTTTTTCAAAATACGTAAAAGAAATCACCTTCAGTATCTTTGGTCTACAATTTATTTCTTTAATGGCGCCAAGCAAAAATTGTCTGCATGTATCTGTTCTACATTAGTTTACATTGTTTTAACATGCTCTGCACGTTAGTTCTGTTCTGTAGGCAACGCCAAAGCAGGTGTGCAAAGAGTGGTCCAATTGTAACACGGTTTTACATGCATAACATGACATATTTTCCATATTGGCTAATATTGTGTACAGTCTGCTGTCATTCAATCACAGCGTATTCTCAATCAGATGAGGGTTATAAAACATGTTGTACACTAACCTTTTAGGTGTAATCAATCTATTTTCCCATGGAATTCACTCAAACGCTCAAACTGGTACATTCAGTAATATTTAATAATTTCCTTAAGTTTCATGCATTATCTTATCACATCTTTGTTATGAAAACAATGTAAAAAAAAAAGTTGCTTGAATGAAATACCTTTGATTTAAGCTGAAAACGATTTGTTTAATGCTGTTATTTAGCAGTGTTACATTTGTAAATCATGCTGTTACAATTAATCCCATGTGGGCTTAAAATGTAACATCAAAACAGAGTCCGCTTTTGGTTTAATAACTCACAACCTGTTTTATCAATTGAAAAACTTTGTTTGAAAAAAGTGGTTTATGATAGCAGACATGTGTAGGTCCTTTGCTTGAAAATATTACTATGAAGGTAAAAAGATCGCTGAGTAAATTAATGAAAAGTGAAAAACTTTACAATTGAGGCGGCTCTCCCCTACATCCACCATGACCAGTAACACAGTATACCAGTACCACTACATCCACCATAACTTCAATGAGCAGCTCTCCTAACTCCACATTATACAAACAGGATGGGAAACAACATGCAGGGAATGGTTGAGATGGAAGAACAATGACATAACAAAGTTATTGTGATTCCCTGTTTCTCTTTTCTTGTCAGAAGAGTTATTTAATACAGTAACAGTCTTCCTGCTGTGTTAGCCTGGTGAGATTAAATGTACCTTTTTGATGATGTCAATGATGTCTCCCTTTTTGAACCCCAGTAAATCCTCCCGGGGTGACACGTAGTCACACAAGGCCACACACTGGCTCTTGTTCAGCTCTGTAATGACAAACACAGGACACACTACAACAGTTAGACCACTGGCCTGCTCAACGACTGCTCAAAAGATTAGAGACATCACTGTGTGTGTGTGTGTGTGTGTGTGTGTGTGTGTGTGTGTGTGTGTGTGTGTGTGTGTGTGTGTGTGTGTGTGTGTGTGTGTGTGTGTGGGATTGTCTGATTGACAACACATTTCAAGGGTGTATTGATGCCCACAGTAGACTTCTCCACCAGAAGAACATTCATTTCTGCCCATTATTAGCCCATCTGCATAGTGTAACATAGTGTAGCCCCTCTGCTATTTTCACTATTTTTGAAGATTTCTGGAAAATCATTCACTTGTGTAATATTTGACAGGAGTATATTTACTTTGACTCAAGCACTGGAGTTGAGTCATGTGTCCGCTCACACAGATACAACAGATAGTTTAAAGCTTTTGTTGAGTTATGCTCTCACATTGTGCTATCTTTATTTGTATTTATATATTATCTTTTCAATGTACTAAATGGACACTTTATCTGGGCAACTTAATGTGGACTGACTGATTATTGAAGTGATGATGACCTTGATTTGAGCCACCTGTGAGTGGACTTGCATTGCTCTGATGTGTTCAATTAAATGCCTCACAGTGAGTGAGGGCAATCCAGTGAAGGCTGTGTAAAAGAGAAGTTACGTCTCCTGTCTCCATGTTTGTTGTTTTAATTCCTCCGTAAGTTTAATATTATTCTGTGCTATTTGTGTTTCGTTTTAGTCGCTGATGTTGACTCTGTGATCAGCTTTGTTTAAAAAAGTATTTCAGTACATAAGAGTCGACTGACTTTAAACTGCACTCACCTGGGACAGATGCTGTCACTGCTTTGGGTTTGGCTGTAAAAATAAAATAAAACCACATTAAAAAGAAATTAAAAAACAAACATGTGAGCTAATATTACCTAGACAAGTTAGAAACAAACAGTTAAGTTGTTAAGTCAATCAACACAGTGTCAAACACAGTCGTAGCTAAATGTATTAATAAAGGATGTAATTTTCACCTGATGTAAAAAGGAGGTGATCATTTATAAGACCCTGTTTGGACTGCAGGGTGATGTTTGATTGATTACACTTTATTAGAAGAAGTTTGCATAGGAAGATACCATATCTCTCTGTGTTCTGTGGGCTTTTGAATAGCAAAGATACCTAGTTATACCTAATCACACCAGAGATGGCGTAGTTTAGGGACTTTCATGGTCTGTCTCATGTCAATCATCGCCTCAGCCCTCCCACCTCATTCTGTATGGTGCAGTCATACTTGAGTACAATTTTTAGGTACTTGTACTCTTTAGGCTACTTGAGTATTTCCAATTTCCATTACTTTTACTTCGTCGTGGATAGTAAGTCGGGACTTGATCAACCCCGGCTGGGTCACCTGGGCGAGGGTGTGTGATGTTGCGAGACCCGAAACACCTGTCGACCCCAGGCTACATCACTGATGATACGTCCCAGTTGCATCCTTGTGATGTTTTTTTACACTATTAGTTCTATTTATAGTGGCTCATAGGAATAGACTATGTGACAACCAGGAATAGTTTGGTGACCACCGGAGACTCGGTTGACGGCCGGAATTTAGACGGCACCCGGGAGCAGGTTGGGTTAGCGCCCCAGGCTGTGTCTTCCGTGAGGAAGAAGCCCAACAAATCCACGGTGAGGCCTTTAGGAGGGCCATTCAACTGCAGCAGCTGAATGGAATGTTTGGATTGGGGTCTGGTGCAACGCACAGGTTCTGAACCTGGTGAGAGCAGGAGAGGACCTGGTGAGACGTAGGAGGAGCCCGGCCAGGAGTCAACCCATAGAGCCTAGTTCTTCCACGCGCCAGAATGGTACCCCCAATCCCGGCAGAGTAGTTCCGGTGCAGCACATTGAGTGACCCTGTCTTTCCCTAATAGGACTGATCGTGGATAGCTACTGGGACGTAAGTCGGGACTTGATCAACCCCAGCTGGGTCACCTGGGCGAGGGTGTATGATGTTGCGAGACCCGAAACACCCGTCGACCCCAGGCTACATCACTGATGATACGTCCCAGTTGCATCCTTGTGATGTTTTTTTTAACACTTCTACTCCACTACATCTCAGAGGCAAATGTTGTACTTTTTTCCTCTACTACAGGTCTTCAACAGGGGGTCCGGGACCCCTAGGTGGGTCCTCAGAGTTACTACAGTGGGTCCTCCAAATCTTTGTGTGATAGAAACCTTTTTTATCCTTTTCCATATTAACCACTTGAACCCTGGGGTCCATATTCTGAGAACTTTAGCAAAAATATGTTGTAATTGAGGTCAGGAAACATAAAAAAAAGAAAAAGAAAAAAAGAAAATAAGATTTTAAAAATGTAATTTTGATGTCGTATGACCATTGAGCCTATACTTTTGTACTTTTTCTTTACTCACTAATTTGCATTAATGCATTAATTTGCTTTAAACTGCACTCACCTGGGCCAGATGCTGTCACTGCTTTGGGTTTGGCTGTAAAAAAAAACACATTCAAATGAAATTAAAACGTGAACATATATTACCTAGACAAGTTAGAAACAAACAGTTACATTGTTAAGTCAATCAACACAGTGTCAAACATACAGTCATTCGCTAAATGCATTAATAAAGGATGTGCTTTAGCTATTCAAAAATAGCAGATCTACAAGCTCATATCTACAAGCTCATAGCACGGCACCGAGTGCCGCGCTATGAGCTTGTAGATCTGCTATTTTTTTTTTTTTATCATGAAAATGTGTGCAAATCTTTGAATATACATCATAGAAATATGTGTTTTATAAACCTCTGCAGGATTTAGAAGACATGTAGAATTGTCCTCAGGTCTTAATGGGTTAAACCAAGATAAATAAACAGCCCTGTGAACATTCACTCCTAATGGACTTCATTGTACTGTAATCTTTAGTCCATAATATTAATTTATACAGTGGAATTATGTTCAATAGAACCAGTATAATAGTTTTTAATCATTTAAAGACAAAGACAGAATGCATTATCAGAATTAATGCATGTAAAATAATGATCACAATGTTTGAAAGAGTAACGTGGCTTAACTTGTCTTTGGGGCTTTTATTTAGGAAAACAGATATGTGTGGACGTTTTATTTTGAAAAACCACGACAGGGTTTAGTTTTTGGAAACTATTTATGATCATTTTCATAAGCTTCAACCAATCAGAAAAGGGGTCAGGGTCTCAGGTATAAGTAACACCAATGAAGAACAAGGACTCTAAACTGAATACAATAAGGCCACTCACAAGTGGCTACGAGAAGCAGGTCAAATATAAGGGGGTGGAGCCAAGTTAAACCAATGAAGGACAAGACTGATCTGAGTCCAATGACATCAACCAAACGTCTATATAGCAATCAGCTGAAAGGTTAGATTGAAAAAAAGGAAAACTAGATCTTGTAGATCAGCTATTTTCACTTCCTGTTTGGTGGTGAAACATGGAAGTTTAACGCTTTGACCCGGTCACTCTGTTTTCTGTAAACTCACACTTTTGATAACTTTTAATCGATTAAAGACCCAATGCAATGACTATTTTGGTATTTTATTTTGAGGTTTCAGTTTGAAAAGGAAGCCTGCGTGTTTCTGAACCAATCCGAGGGGACCAGCCCCCGGCGATGGGATTTAAAATCTGAGTAATGGGAGTAATGGGAGCCAGCAATGGGAAACAAACAGGTGAATGTAATCAAAGGTTCATTTATATGCAAGCGGACCTGTTTATGTCATAACTTTTTGAATTTCTGTTCACAGGAAGTAATTAAGAATGGCCCATTTAGGGACCTTTGATATAAATATACACCATTATTTTCTATTTTCTTGGCATCTAGTGTTAGGTATCTGGACAAAATCTGGACGTTGCTACACGGACCCTTTGACGGTAAGCCTGTCACGTCACTTCCTGTTTTGCGTCTTGCAATCGGAGCTGCTACGGAGCTGCTCTGTTGCTAAACGCCTATCTTGTTGTGCTGTTGTGACCTAAGCACACATTATCACTGCTAACTACTAAACTAAACTATCCCTGTACCCTGTGGCGACCTATCGCTACCTGGGCTCGACTACCTAGCTTGACGTTCTGCTGTTCAGAGGTCCATACTGTCGGCTAGGCAACTTAGCCTAGCTTTTAGCCTTAGCCTAGCAGCTAACCTGTCTGCCGGGCGATGGCTTTTCACCCCTACCCCCCCGGCCCCCGGTTCCAGTATCGCTCGGGGCATCGCTCCTGCTCTGTATGTCTCATGTACAGTTACAACCCCGACTCCTTTGTTGACTCGGATGTTTGTGACCGGTGCACTGTGCTTGCAGCGCTGGAAGCGAGGCTCTTTTAGTTGGAAGCTAGCATAGCTAGCGGTGCTTTTAGCCCGCAATATGCTAACGGGCGGCCGGGAACGGGGGGTCACTTTCGGTCACCGACGGCGGCCGGCCGTGGCTCCCATAAACAACCCATGAACGGCTGGGTGGATGTTACTGGTGGAAAGCGTAAACGAAAACAAAAGCACGCGGGACACCAACCACCTCACGTTTCAAACAGATTTTCCCCACTCACTGATACACCCATTGAGCATGTCAGTGAGAACATATCTCCACCTCCGATCAATGACAAAGCCTCTAAGCAGGCTAAACCTGTCATTAAGAATACAACTCTGGTTATTGGTAGTTCTATAATGAGAAACGTGAAACTAGTGACACCAGGGACCATAGTTAAATGCATCCCCGGGGCCAGAGCGGGCGACATTGAATCAAACCTAAAAATAATTGCTAAAGGTAAAACATTTAAACGCTATGATAAGATTATAATCCACTGCGGTGGAAATGACACACGACGCAAAAGATCGGAGATCACTAAGATAAATGTTGAGTCAGTGTGCACATATGCAAAGACACTGTCGGACTCCGTAATTTTCTCTGGTCCCCTGCCAGATATGACTAATGATGAAATGTACAGTCGTATGGCTTCATTCAACCGCTGGTTGTCAGGTTGGTGCCCAGATAATAACGTGGGCTTTATTGATCAGTGGCAAACCTTCCAGGGGAAATCTGGTCTGATGGGGAGAGACGGCATACATCCAACTTGGGATGGTGCGCAGACTATCTCCAAAAACATGGATGACTTTATCAAGAATCTATGACCAACCAGAGTTGGGACCAGAAAGCAGAGTTGCAGTCTTACACACTTCTCTGTGCTTCCACCAGAGCAGCCACCTACCCAAATTAAAACAATTATAACTGTTCGACCAGTTAGGCGTAATATACCAGCTGGACAAGGATCTGTGCAAACAAACCTAGTACAGATCAAAACCAACGCAGTAATGCCAGTAAATATAAATATTAAGTGTGGGCTCCTGAACATTAGATCTTTAAGCAAAAAAGGTGTAACAGTAAATGAAATCATATCGGACAATCACCTTGATGTTTGCTGTCTTACGGAGACATGGCTGAGTGAGCTCGATTATGTCAGTCTCAATACAGCCACCCCGCCAAGTCACACTAATACACATATTCCTCGTGACACAGGACGGACAGGAGGTGGAGTTGCAGCCATTTTCAGCTCCAGTTTGGCTATTAGTCCAGGAGCCAAACCTACTTACAAGTCATTTGAAAGCCTAGTTCTTAATCTTTCACATCCAAGCTGGAAATCATCACAGCCACTATTATTTGTCACAGTGTACCGCCCACCTGGCGCCTACACTCTATTTCTATCTGAATTCTCAGAATTCCTGTCAAGTCTGGTCCTCGCCTCTAATAAGATTATTGTAAATGGGGATCTGAACGTACACATTGATGTAGAAACTGATAGCCTTGGTAAGGCATTCAGTTCATTAATCGACTCTATCGGTTTCTCCCAGTGTGTAGATAAACCTACACACATTGCCAACCATACCCTTGACCTTGTTTTGGTGTATGGCATTGAAATCGAACATCTCATGGTCTTCCCACATGATAAGGAACTCTCCGATCACTATTTGATCACTTTTGAGTTCACACTATTGGACTACCCACCATTGGACACACATGTCCTTGGTAGAAGTCTATCCGATAAAGCTATAAATAAATTCAAGGAAAAATTGCCATTAGCCATTAGTCCAATATGCTCCAACCAAGTTGAAGATATGTATACTTATAGTCCCTCTCAGACTGATCACCTTGTTGACAGTGTCACAAGCTCGCTTCTTACGACACTTGATTCTGTTGCTCCTCTTAAAAAGAAGGTAATAAAGCAACAGAGGTTAGCCCCTTGGTATAACAATGAAACCAGAAGCCTTAAGCGAGCCTCGCGCAAACTGGAAAAAATATGGCGTTCAGCCAAACGGGACGAATCCTGTATAGCATGGCAGAATAGCCTTAAGCTATATAGAAGGGCCCTTTGCAATGCCCGAACTGCCTACTATTCATCCCTAATAGAGGAAAATAAAAACAATCCCAAGTTCCTTTTTGACACCATAGCCGGGCTGACAAAAGGCCGTGACTCTGTGAAACAGCGTATTCCGCTAACTCTCAGTAGTAATGACTTCATGGGATTTTTTAATGATAAAATCAAGAAAATCAGAGATCAAATCGATGATCTACTGCTTTTGTCTCCTACTGGTCCACATGTGGCCTCGGGAGTGGCTTTGCAGCCTAGTGTGTACTTGGACAGTCTCTCCCAAATCGAGCTCTCTGAATTCACCTCGATTATCACTTCCTCCAAGTCAACGACCTGTCTCCTCGATCCAGTCCCCACTAGATTACTTAAGGAGGTCCTGACCCAGATCGGTCCTTCCTTACTCAATATGATAAATATCTCTCTTGTGACAGGCTATGTGCCACAGTCCTTTAAGGTAGCAGTAATCAAACCTCTTCTCAAAAAGCCTACTCTCGATCCATGTCTTTTAGCTAACTATAGACCTATATCGAATCTCCCGTTCCTCTCTAAGGTCCTTGAGAAGGCAGTTGCCAAGCAGTTGTGTGACTTTTTACAACACAACAATTTATTTGAGACTTTCCAGTCAGGTTTCAGAGCACACCATAGCACTGAGACAGCACTTGTGAAAGTAACAAATGATATCCTGATCGCGCTGGATAACGGACTCCTCTCCGTGTTAGTTTTGCTGGATCTTAGTGCCGCTTTTGACACTATCGACCACCATATTCTGTTACAACGACTAGAGCACCTGGTTGGTATTAGGGGTACCGCACTGGGATGGTTCGAGTCCTATCTGTCGGACAGATCTCAGTTTGTAAACGTTAATGATACATCCTCATTACGTGAAAAGGTCAGATACGGAGTCCCACAAGGCTCTGTGCTTGGACCAATACTATTCACCCTATATATGCTTCCTCTGGGTGAAATCATTAGAAAACATTCTATACACTTCCATTGCTATGCAGATGACACTCAATTACATCTGTCAATGAAGCCAGATGAAACGGATCAACTGGCTAATCTGCAAGCATGTCTCAAAGACATAAAGAGTTGGATGACCAGTAACTACCTACTCCTCAACTCTGACAAAACAGAAGTTATCGTCCTGGGCCCTAAGCACCTAAGGGACAAACTGGCAGATAGGAACTTTGCTCTGGATGGCATTACCGTGGCCTCTAAGGCCGCTGTGAAGAATCTGGGGGTTATGTTTGATCAAGATATGTCTTTTCATTCTCACATCAAGCAAACCTCAAAGATTGCCTTCTTCCATCTGCGTAACATTGCTAAAGTGAGGCGCATCCTGTCTCAAAGTGATGCAGAAAAACTAGTCCATGCATTTGTTACCTCTAGGCTGGACTACTGCAACTCAGTACTATCAGGCTGCCCAAGTAAGTCTCTGAACAGCCTACAGCTAGTCCAGAATGCTGCCGCTCGTGTATTGACAGGAGCCAGAAGAAGTGATCATATCACTCCTTCCCTGGCATCTCTACACTGGCTCCCGGTTAAATACAGAATTGAATTTAAAATTCTCCTCCTCACATACAAAGCATATCACGGTCTGGCACCGCAGTACCTCGAAGAGCTCATTGAGCCTCGCAGTACTGCTAGACCGGTGCGTCCACAATATGAAAACATGCTTGTCATTCCCAAAAAAATACCTAAGGCCAGAACAGGAGCCAGAGCTTTTAAGTATCAGGCACCTCAGTTGTGGAACCTCCTCCCAGTCTCTGTCCGTGTGGCAGACACACTTTGTGTTTTTAAGACTAGATTAAAAACGTTTCTCTATGATAAAGCCTATAATTAGGTTCGTTCGTTCGTTCGTTCGTTCGTGCGTTCGTTCGTCGCTTGTTCGTTCGCTGCTTCGTTCGTTCGTTCGTTGCTTTGTGTCGATCAATTCGGAGGACTCGCTCCTCCGCGGCTGGGGCGTCGCAGGCTCTCCGGAGCCTTCGTCCCCTTAAGTACAGACCGTTGCTTCGTTCGTTCGTTCGTTGCTTCGTTCGTTCGTTCGTTCGTTCGTTGCTTCGCTTGTTCGTTGCTTCGTTCGTTCGCTGCTTCGTTCGTTCGTTCGTTCGTTGCTTCGTTCGTTCGTTCGTTGCTTCGTTCGTTCGTTCATTCGTTGCTTCGCTCGTTGCTTCGCTCGTTGCTTCGTTTGTTCGTTCGTTCGTTGCTGACTAAATTACCTCCCTCAGGCTGTCCGGGTGCATGTTGGGACCAGTGGCCGGGCTGACAAAAGGCCGTGGCTCTGTGAGACAGCGTACAGCCACTCCTAATCCCAACCTACAAAGTCACTGGGTTGGGCTGAATAATGGGTCAGAGGGGAGGGGGAACCCTCCTCCCTCTCTTCCCCCTTTTGGTTGTGTGGGTTTGTGTCACATCATTGCAATTGTAACTAGCACTGTGCCTGCCATTATAAGGCCTGCCACTAATTCGAACTCCGGGGATCATCCCCGGAGTTTCTTTTCTGTCTCCCACTCCACAGTTCCAGTTCCTGGAAACTCGACAACCTAAATACCTAAAACTCGACAACTCAGCTGCTGGGATTGCTACTAAAACCCGACTACTCAGCTGCAGACCAAGAGTGTGACCCCGGACCAGGCCTCCATGAAGCACACCTGTGGACCTGCCTGGATCTCTCTGTGTCTATCTCTTGTTCTCTCTTTGTTCCTTACTGTCCCCCCGACTCGGTCGAGGCAGCACGGCTGTTCACCCCAGAGTCAGGATCTGCCTGACGTTTCCTCCTCCTTAAGAGGGGGTTTTTCGTTACCATTGTAGCAAATTGCTTGCTCAGGGTGGGGGCCCCGGGCCTGTGAGGTATCCACTCGAGTTCTCTCGGGGGGGTACCTCACAGGTACAGGTTCTGCTCGGGTTCTCTCTCTCCTCCCCCCACCCCCCCTACCCTTACCTCCCCCTCCCCTCCCCTTCCCCTCCCCCTACACACGCGTGCGCATGCAGCGCCCTACACACGCGTGCGCATGCAGCGCCTGTGTGTGTGTGTGTGTGCGTTCGTTCGTTCGTTCTTGTACATACGCATGCGGGACCTGTGTATGTGTGTGCGTGTGCCCCTTGTTGTCTTTCCCTTGTCTCTCCCTTGTTTCTCCCTCTCTCCTCTCTCTCTCTCATGGCTCTTTAGCCTTTGTAAAGTGTCTTGAGATAACTTGTTATGATTTGACACTTTAATAAAATTGAATTGAATTGAATTGAGGTATGGCCATATTATCACTACAGATATGCTCTAAAAGTGTGAAAAACATATTTTTGATTTCACCCTGTCTTTAAGGTCTATTATGTAAGATGAGTGAGTTTGAGGTTGATATGACCATCCTTAGGACATTGTTTGAGGAACTCAAATCTGGGAGACAGCACTCATCTGTCTGTCTGTGTGTGTGTGTGTGTGTGTGTGTGTGTGTGTGTGTGTGTGTGTGTGTGTGTGTGTGTGTGTGTGTGTGTGTGTGTGCGTGCGTGCGTGCGTGCGTGCGTGCGTGCGCGCGTGCGCGCGCGTGTGTGCATGTGATAACTGATGACAGACATCCCGGCAGACTTTTATCTCAGCATTTGATTTGATTACATATTAATTTCTATACTATATTATTATTATTCTGTTCTCACAAAGCATGAAGGCAGAGTTTCACCAACCATGTACAAATAAAGTGAAAATAGCAGATCTAAAAGCTTGCAAATTCGCAATATTTTCACTAATTTTGATGATTTCGGGATTATTATTATTATTCTTGTGTAGCCTGAATTTTAAAATAATAAACTTGTTAGCATGTTAGCATTATGTTATAGAAGATAAACAGTTAAATACTCACTGTCAGGTGTTGGTGTTGCTGGACTTCCTGTTCCATAGAGACGTCCTCCATTTCCAGCCACCATCTCCTCTACCTTCATCAGAAGCTCTGTGACCTGAGTGTCATCACCCCTGTTCTCAATGTCTAAGACATGATATCTGTCTCCACATTTCTCTACAAGCCTCTGCAGGGCCTCTCCTTCACTCTCAATGAAATGCTCAATGGATTTACTTATTAGATTGGTGAACAGGATCATAGTGTGACTCCACACTGTGGGACCGAGAAGCTGCATGTGATCCTCTATGTTTTTACACTCATCAGCTGTAAGTGACCTATCACCTGTTATAACCAGGAGGAGAGCATGTGGTCCTAGAGGACAAAGAGATGAACTAAGAACTATCTGCTGTTTGATCAGCTCAGATGTTTGGTTTAGAGGGGTAGCAGCAAACCATCCTGGAGTGTTAACCACAGTGAGGCGTCTCCCTGCTACGTCTCCCTGTCTCTTCTCACACTGATCTGCTCTCTCTGAAGGGTCTACAGTAAACTGCTCTGAACCCAGGAGGGTGTTTCCTGATTTACTCTTAATCCCTGAACATTTATATCCCAGAAGTATAATTCCCATCTCTGACAGATGGAGGTCATCACCTGAAATATAAGAAAGAATACATTCAACGTGTGTGTGTGTGTGTGTGTGTGTGTGTGTGTGTGTGTGTGTGTGTGTGTGTGTGTGTGTGTGTGTGTGCGCGCGCGTGTGCGTGTGTGCGTGGTTTGTGTGGTGTGTGCGTGTGTGTGTGTGTATGTGTGTGTGTGCGTGTGTGCACGTGTGCGTGTGTGTGTGTGTGTGCGAGCTTGCGTGCGTGTGTGTGTGTTAGAGCTGTGAAAGAATATTCTATATTCGAATATTCGTTCGAATGTTAACAATAAAAGAATATTCGAAAGTAAAAAATTGAGCTTCGAATTAATTTATATTTAATTAAAACAAATCTGCCGCACTTCTCGCGAGATTCTGGGCACATGTAACGTTAAAAGGTCTCGCGAGGCAGAAGTCTCCATTCGCCGCTGCAAAAGTGGGCTGATCTACAAGTCCACAATGCGTCGCTGATCCAATACGTTGTGGGCTTGTAGATTAAGGGTGCATGTTCAGCGACACCGTCATACAGCGAAGAATAAACCTCCAGCTTAACTTTCCCTTCACACTGACCGTCCTCCGCCTCGCAGAACACACACAGTGCTTTCACTGCTTTGCCTCCGCTCACGTTTAATCACACAATGTAACTTTAATTGATTCAGAATGATAACGAGTCAAGCTGAAACGGGCGACACATTTGGTAGTGACGGGAAGGCAGACTGTTTTCTCCACCGAAAACACAATGTAAATCATGGATTTCTTCTCTCACCGAGTCTCCCCGCACGCAGCCATGGTCACGGTAAAACTCCCTCCGTCACACTACTCTTGTAGACTACCTAATTTGGTTCAAACCAAAACATAATCCATTGGTGTGATTATAATTGCTCGTTTCACGTCGTGGTTGTTCCACTTCCAACTTCCATCACAGCTGCTGTGTGACGCTTCGCATAGACGATGCGATGCTGCTCTGCGCTTTTACCAACGCCAGGCACGTGCACACAGACATCAAACGGGGCTTGAGCCCCTGCCCTTTTAAGAGAGAATTGTCCACCAAAGGGCCCTTTTAGAAATGTCAGCCCCTGCCTCTCTTAACATTCTCTGCACGTCCCTGACCACCAGTAAAGCGATAGAAGCGACTCTAGAATAAACAGCTTCAGGTTTGGGGGGTCGCGAACGTCGCCTAATACAGGTCTATTGATATGCAAATAGGATTGTAAGAAAACGGAAACAATGGCTGTATTGGTGTGAATATAACATGAAAAAAAAAAAAGCTCCGAAGCTCCGAATTGCGAATGCTTCGAATTTCTCTACTTATTTGAATATTCGAATTTATTCGAATCAGCGGTGGATTTTAGACCGAATATTCGAATGCCATTTTTGGCAAATTGTGACAGGCCTAGTGTGTGTTAGGGTGTACTGGGTTCAGTCAGTGTTGCCATGTCTGCTTATTATAAGTGACTTTGGGCTACAGTTAATTTAGCTGAAAATATGTATTTTGGCAGGCCTTGATGGCCTCGTAATGGCTGATTTTACGCTTTATTTACATACTGAAAATAGCCGATCTACTATCTCACAATGCGTTGCAGTTCAACACGTTGTGAGCTTGTAGATCTGCTATTTTCAGAGCACAACAACCCAGCGCAACCAAACATGAAATGACTTGTCTTTTAGTTCTACTGGATCTCTTCTCCACCAGTCCCTCCCTGACATTTTAGTCTGGTTTTATTTGTTGACAAAATAGTCAATATTTAAGGGGAACACACACCGGACGCGGGCGGCTGTGCAGCGTCACAGTATTGACGTGGGTGAAGTGTCGTACGGTAAAACCAACTGAATGCCGTGTTGCTGCACGGTGCATCCATTTCCAACGGTAGGAAGAACATTTTCACCGCTCGGAAACGCTGGGAAAATAAAACAGCTGCGTATCGGTGCGGTGAGTGAGGCGACAGACCCGCGCAAGGATCCCCAAATTAATATGTATTTGTCCACGGACCCCCATCTGACAATATTCTGTGCCAGGGGACCCCCCAATATGTGTTGTTAATAAGCCCCCAGAACGGCTTGTAAATATTGAAGCTTTGGCCCTACTGGCCAAAGCTGGAACTGCAGACGGGGTGAAAAATACATGCACAAGCAAAAGAGCCTCTGGGGTCTGCTATGGGGTTTAATGGGCGTCGTTTGACGTTCGTGACGTTCGTGACGTTCGTGACGTTTGTGACGTAATTGCGTCTCGACTTAACACATTTTGGCACATCCAGATGTGCCAATTTCCCCCACAATGCACCTGGATGCTGCTTCTTCCGGGTGCTTCAAAACACCACTGAGCAACTTGCATTGAAATGAATAGCTGGGGGAGGGGCTGTCCGTTCTCTATATTATATATAACTCTATGGCTGTTAAGCATTTAAGAATTCATATTCAAAGTAGCCGATCTACAAGCTCACAACACGTTGCGAAGCGACACATTGTGAGCTTGTCGATCACTTTACACATCTTCTCTTATGGTGGTCCTTCCTTGGCACAATATGTTTTCAAGTGGGGTTCTGTGGATCAATATGGGGGTCCTTGACATGAACACGAGAAGCAGTGCAAAAAAATATATACCTCATATTTCAGATTTTTCAAAAGCTTATAGGCTTCATGTAAATAAATAATAGAATTTCTGATCTGTACAATCTATTTTTTTATGTATTTAGTAAATAAAACACATTGTATATCATTGATCTGTATAATCTATTTGTTAATTATATTTATTAATAAAACACATTGTATATCATTGCTATCAGGCAGAAACATCTCCATGTTTAAAATTCCTAGATCTTTTCTAAATTAACATCCTACTTCATCATACATTTATTTTTGTTGTTGATTCATCTTTTTTTTATACTTTCATCATTAATTGTTTACACTCATTATTGAGTGATGGATGGATGTATTTGATTGGTCAGTGGTCAGTGTGTGTCTGTGAGAACAGGTAACAATTAGACAGTATCCTTATCAACCACACCTGTGTAATTTAACTACTTTTAGAACATGTCAGTCTTAACCCTGATGGAGGCAGCTTGCACTGCTGAAACGTTTATCAGTTGACCACTCCTGTGCTGTGAGTGGTCAACAGAGAATAGTGATATTTGTCTCTCCATTCACTCTCAATGCATGGCTAAACAGCTCTAATTTTTGACACTTACACTTTTAGAACATAGAAAACACAAATATATTCTGTAATGTCTACTGTAAATGTGTTGATGTGTTTGAATTAGTTTTTATGCTGATCATTGATTAAAACATCATGCTGTGCCTGTGTATTGAGAAGTGTGTTAGTGACAGATGTGATTTAAATGAATTAATTACATACCCATCCTTGACCTGATGCTCTCTCGTTCTTTCTTCACCTTCATCTGTCGTCGTGTTGCTCCCTCATCCTGTGTTCTCCTTTTCTTCTCAGTCTCCTCTAACACTGCTCTGTCTATCTCAAAACAGCCTCCTTTACCTCCTCCCATCTCCTCAATCTTCTGCAGAAGCTCTGTGACCTGAGTGCCATCAACCCTGTTCTCATTGTCAAAGACATGGTATCTGTTACCACATTTATCTACAAGCCTCTTCAGGGCCTCTCCTTCACTCTCAATGAACTGCTCAATGGATTTACCTTTTAGATTGGTAAACAGGATCATAGTGTGACTCCACACTGTGGGACCGAGAAGCTGCATGTGATCCTCTATGTTTTTCCACTCATCAGCTGTAAGTGACACACCAGCTGGTATAACCAGGAGGAGAGCATGTGGTCCTGGAGGACAAAGAGATGCACTAAGAACTATCTGCTGTTTGATCAGCTCAGATGTTCTGTTTAGAGGGTTAGCAGCAAACCATCCTGGAGTGTTCACCACAGTGAGGCGTCTCCCTGCTACGTCTCCCTGTCTCTTCTCACACTGATCTGCTCTCTCTGAAGGGTCTACAGTAAACTGCTCTGAACCCAGGATGGAGTTTCCTGATTTACTCTTAAGCCCTGAACATTTATACCCCAGAAGTATAATTCCCATCTCTGACAGGTGGAGGTCATCACCTGGAATATAAGAAAGAATACATTCAACATGTATCTGTTAGTGTGTGTGTGTGTGTGTGTGTGTGTGTGTGTGTGTGTGTGTGTGTGTGTGTGTGTGTGTGTGTGTGTGTGTGTGTGTGCGTGCGTGCGTGTGCGTGTGTGCACGCGTGGTTTGTGTGGTGTGTGCGTGTGTGCGCGTGTGTGTGTGTGTGTGTGTGTGCGTGCGTGCGTGCGTGCGTGTGCATGTGTGCACGCGTGGTTTGTGTGGTGTGTGCGTGTGTGTGTGTTTGTGCGCGTGTGTGCGCGTGCGCGTGCGTGTGTGTGTGTGTGTGTGTGTGTGTGTGTGTGTGTGTGTGTGTGTGTGTATGTGCGTGGTTTGTGTTGTGTGTGTGTGTGTGCGTGTGTGCACGTGTGCGTGTGTGCGTGTGTGTGTGTGTGTGTGTGTACATACATGTAAGATGTTTTTTGTGTTAGGGTGGACTGGGTTCAGTCAGTGTTGCCATGTCAGCTTATTATAAGTGACTTTGGGCTACAGTTAATTTAGCTGAAAATATGTATTTTGGCAGGCCTTGATGGCCTCGTAATGGCTGATTTTACGCGTTATTTACATACTGAAAATAGCCGATCTACTATCTCACAATGCGTTGCAGTTCAACACGTTGTGAGCTTGTAGATCTGCTATTTTCAGATCACAACAACCCAGCGCAACCAAACATGAAATGACTTGTCTTTTAGTTCTACTGGATCTCTTCTCCACTAGTCCCTCCCTGACATTTTAGTGCAGTTTTTATTTGTTGACAAAATTGTCAATATTTAAGGGGAACACACACCGGAGGTGGGCGGCCGCGCAGCGTCGCAGTATTGACGTTGGTGAAGTGTCGTGCAGTAAAACCAACTGGATGCCGTGTTGCTGCACAGTGCATCCATTTCCACTGGTGGGAAGAACATTTTCACCGCTCAGAAACGCTGGGAAAATAAACCAGCTGCGTATCGGTGCGGTGAGCGAGGCGACAGACCCACGCAAGGACCCCCAAATTAATATGTATTTGTCCACGGACCCCCATCTGACAATATTCTGTGCCAGGGGACCCCCCAATGTGTTGTTAACAAGCCCCCAGAACGGCTTGTAAATATTGAAGCTTTGGCCCTACTGGCCAAAGCTGGAACTGCAGACGGGGTGAAAAATACATGCACAAGCAAAAGAGCCGCTGGGGTCTGCAATGGGGTTCAATGGACGTCGTTTGACGTTCGTGACGTTCGTGACGTTCGTGACGTTCGTGACGTTTGTGACGTAATTGCGTCTCGACGTAACAAATTTTGGCACCTCCAGAGGTGCCAATTTCCCCCACAATGCACCTGGATGCTGCTTCTTCCGGGTGCTTCAAAACACCACTGAGCAACTTGCATTGAAATGAATAGCTGGGGGCGGGGCTGTCCGTTCTCTATATTATATATAACTCTATGGTTGTTAAGCATTTAAGAATTGATATTCAAAGTAGCCGATCTACAAGCTCACAACACGTCGCGAAGCGACACATTTTGAGCTTGTAGATCACTTTACAAATCTTCTCTTATGGTGGTCCCTGGCACAATATGTTTTCAAGTGGGGTTCTGTGGATCAATATGGGGGTCCTTGACATGAACACGAGAAGCAGTGCAAAAAAATATATACCTCATATTTCAGATGTTTCAAAAGCTTATAGGCTTCATGTAAATAAATAATAGAATCTCTGATCTGTACAATCTATTTGTTTATTTGATGTATTTATTAAATAAAACACATTGTATTTCATTGATCTGTATAATCTATTTGTTAATTAAGTGTGCCTGCCATGCAATGCAATGGCAAAACACTTATTGTAATCCGCCATACTTAATTAATTAAGTCTTTCGCCACGAATTTCTGCACGTAATAACTGCCGCACAATTTACGCCACCGCCGCAATATATACATCAAAACGTGCGGCTCGGCCGGGAATGGTGTGCTATTACTTTTCTTTCCGATCCGCGTTACCATTGCGACGTAATTCGCAAAAAACGACGCCAAAAAACCCCATTGACTTAGAATGGGGGAAACTTCGGCACGTAATAACTGCCGCACGATTTACGCCACCCCCGCAATATATACATCAAAATGTGCGGCTCGGCCGGGAATGGTGTGCTATTACTTTTCTTTCCGATCCGCTTTACGATTGCGATGTAATTCGCAAAAAACAACGCCCAAAAACTCCATTGACTTTGAATGGGGGACTCCGAAAAAAACCCAGAAACTTTGGCGCCACATAACTCTGCCATACTTTTGCCTAGCAACGTCATTTAAAATGTAAAAAGCACACACAACTTTGGTCTTTTTCCGACCAATAGGGATGAGCTGTAATTGATTAAGCCTCGCCCCCTCTTTAACAGGAAGTGCCCTTCACCAAACAGGAAGTGCCTCTATAACTCATGAACCGTTTGTCGTACAGACTTGCGGCTGGTGTCATACCTTTTCTTTTTTTCTCAAATTCTTTTTTCTCAAATTTTTTTTTTCTCAATTTTTTTTTTCTCAAATTTTTTTTTTTCAAATTTTTTTTTTCTCAAAAATTTTTTTTTCAAATTTTTTTTTTCTCAAAAATTTTTTTTTCTCAAATTTTTTTTCTCAAAATGTTTTTTTCTCAATTTTTTTCTCAATTTTTTTTCTCAAAATTTTTTTTTTCTCAAATTTTTTTTCTCAAAATTTTTTTTTCTCAAAATTTTTTTTCTCAAAATGTTTTTCTCAAAATTTTTTTCTCAAAATTTTTTTTTCTCAAAAAAATTTTTTCTCAATTTTTTTTCTCAAAAATTTTTTTTTCTCAATTTTTTTCTCAAAATTGTTTTCTCAAAATTATTTTTTTCTCAACATTTTTTTTTCTCACAATTTTTTTTTCAAAATGTCTTTCTCAAAAGTTTTTTTCTCAAATTTTTTTTCTCACAAAACAATTTTTTCTCAAAAAACTGTCGTTAAAGTGCGACCCGTGATAACGGCCAAAAATGCTCCAAAACGCCACTAATTAGTCGAAATGGCTGACTTCCTGTTTGGTTTCTGATTGGCTGCTGGCCTTGTGACGTGGGTAGAGCTGCGAGGGCCTGGTCATCGCTGCTTGCAGCTTTAATTCATTAATCGTCCATGACCTTAATTGGGGCCTATTTCGCCAAACAGGAAGTGCCCCTCACCAAACAGGAAGTGACCCTTGATCTCGTGAACCGTTTGTCATACAGACACGCGGGTTGCGTCAAATGAAATAACGCTAATGCTAACACCAACCGCTACACAAGGTTGCACAGACTTAGCGAGCTGCAGGCACACTTAAAATTTCTTAGAAATTTTCTCTTCTAGTTATTATTATTATTAAGTATGGCGGATTACAATAAGTGTTTTGCCATTGCCACAGATTTACGCCACCGCCGCAATATATACATCAAAACGTGCGGCTCGGTCAGGAATGGGGTGCTATTACTTTTCTTTCCGATCCGCGTAACCATTGCGACGTAATTCGCAAAAAACTACGCCAAAAAACCCCATTGACTTAGAATGGGGGAAATTTCGGCACGTAATAACTGCCGCACGATTTACGCCACCCCCGCAATATATACATCAAAATGTGCGGCTCGGCCAGGAATGGTGTGCTATTACTTTTCTTTCCGATCCGCGTTACCATTGCAACGTAATTCGCAAAAAACGACACCCAAAAACCCCATTGACTTAGAACGGGGGAAATTTCGGCACGTAATAACTGCCGCACGATTTACGCCACCCCCGCTATATATACATCAAAATGTGCGGCTCGGCCGGGAATGGCGTGCTATTACTTTTCTTTCCGATCCGCGTTACCATGGCAACGTAATTCGTAAAAAACTATGCGCAAAAACCCCCATTGACTTTGAATGGGGGACTCCGAAAAAAAAACAGAAACTTTGGCGCCACATAACTCTGCCATACTTTTGCCTAGCAACGTGATTTAAACTTTAAAATGCACACACAACTTTGGTCTTTTTCCGGCCAATAGGGATGAGCTGTAATTGATTAAGCCCCGCCCCCTCTGTATTCCTATTGGCTGGGTTTTAAACAGCCACTACTCCAGTTCACAGCATGGTACCGTCTTGAAACTTGGTGTCTGGACTTAAACGGCCAATAGGGACTTATTACTTAAGCCCCGCCCCCTCTTAAGCCCCGCCCCTATCTTCCTATTGGCTTAGCTTTAAACAGCTTTATCTCCAGTTTGCAGCATGGTACCGTCTCGAAACTCGCTGTGTGTACTAACATGGCAAATAGGAACTATCTGTAAATGCTTAAGCCCCGCCCCTCTGCCTTCCTATTGGCTGGGCTTTAAACAGCCATGTCTCCACTTCCCAACACGTTACTGGTCACAAACTTGGAGGGTGGTCCCACAGTCCCAACAGCTAACCGCTAATGCTAATGCTAATGCTAACAAATGCTAATGCTAACAAATGCTAATGCTAATGCTAACACATGCTAATGCTAACAAATGCTAATGCTAACACATGCTAATGCTAACAAATGCTAATGCTAACAAATGCTAATACTAACCCATGCTAATGCTAACAAATGCTAAAGCTAACACCTGCTAATGCTAATGCTAACAAATGCTAATGCTAATACATGCTAATGTTAACAAATGCTAATGCTAATTAATGCTAATGCTAACAAATGCTAATGCTAACAAATATGCTAATGCTAACACATGCTAATGCTAT
This sequence comes from Nannobrachium achirus, assembly GCF_963921795.1. Classification (NCBI taxonomy): domain Eukaryota; kingdom Metazoa; phylum Chordata; class Actinopteri; order Myctophiformes; family Myctophidae; genus Nannobrachium; species Nannobrachium achirus. The sequence goes on from NC_137827.1 coordinate 3,708,751, forward strand.
GCTAACAAATGCAACTGCTAAAAATGCTAATGATAAAAATGCTAATGCTAACAAATGCTAATGTTAACAAATGCTAATGCTAACAAATGCCTAATGTTTAAAGGACAAAAATCAATGATAATGCTAATGCTAAAAAAATGTTAATGTTAAAGCTAATGATAAAAATGCTGATGTAAAAAATTCTAATAATGATTTTAATGTTAATGCAAAATGCTAATGCTAACACCAACTGCTATACAAGGTTGCACACACTTAGCGAGCTGCAGGCACACTTAAATTTCTTAGAAATGTTCTTTTCTAGTTCGTTATTTCGCCTCAAATTTTGGCACGTAATAACTGCCGTACGATTTACGCCACCGCCGCAATATATACATCAAAACGTGCGGCTCGGCCGGGAAAGGGGTGCTATTACTTTTCTTTCTGATCCGCGTTACAATTGCGACATAATTCGCAAAAAACAACGCCAAAAAAACCCATTGACTTTGAATGGGGGAAATTTCGGCACGTAATAACTGCCACACGATTTACGCCACCCCCGCAATATATAAATCAAAATGTGCGGCTCGGCCGGGAATGGTGTGCTATTACTTTTCTTTCCGATCCGTGTTACCATGGCAACGTAATTCGCAAAAAACTACGCGCAAAAACACCCATTGACTTTGAATGGGGGACTCAGAAAAAAAACTAGAAACTTTGGCACCACATAACTCTGCCATACTTTTGCGCAACAGTATTATCTCTTTTTTCAAGAGAGACCTACAACATATTAACTCACTTAGTGCCAAACGACTTTCAGATCAACTATCTCACTATGGACTTCCCTACCAAATGACTTTAATCCACTTTTACTTGTAAAAAAAAAGGGGGAAAAATGATTTATTTTTTTATTTTTTATGGACCCCATTAAATCTAGTAAACATGATTTCAATCGCGATTTTGCATGTTCCACCCCCCATACAACCCCATCTTTCATACAGGGCAGCCATCTTTGCTTACATAACATGTAAAACATAATGGCTATTTTCTCAAGAAGCCTGCACAAACATGGTGCATGATCTGTGCATGGGCGTGCATGATCTGTGCACTATAAATTACATGGAAGTCTATGGAGATTTATGGCAGGGAGATCCCAAAGAAGGCATATTTAAATGGCAGTAAATGTGATTTATATAAAGTATTACCTGGACCTGGGGGCTGGATGGATCTCAGAAGGTGTTCCTCATGAAGCCCAGTGGACTGACAGGCAGAGCACAGGTCATAGTCAGGACACACTGTGCACTTAAACCTGGTCCCCACGATAGGATCCATCTCACAGCAGTCACAAACCACTCCAGGGTGCAGCATGCCAGGATCTGGAAAACAAAACAAGATAAATTAATGTTTGGTCATACAGGCGGTTCAGAGTACATTTACAGGAAAAACTACAATGGAGCAACAGTATTATTAAGACTTTGAATGGGGGAAATTTCAGCACGTAATAACTGCCACACGATTTACGCCACCCCCGCAATATATACATCAAAATGTGCGGCTCGGCCGGGAATGGTGTGCTATTACTTTTCTTTCCGATCCGCGTTACCATGGCAACGTAATTCATAAAAAACTATGCGCAAAACCCCCCATTGACTTTGAATGGGGGACCCCGAAAAAACCCCAAAAAACTTTGGCGCCACATAACTCTGCCATACTTTTGCCTAGCAACGTGACACACAACTTTGGTCTTTTTCCGGACAATAGGGATGAGCTGTAATTGATTAAGCCCCGCCCCCTCTGTAACGGGAAGTGCCCTTCGCCAAACAGGAAGTGCCTCTTTATCTCGTGAACCGTTTGTCGTACAGACGCGTGGGTGGTGTTATATGACTTGATTAAGAGTCCTTAACCTTAATTGGGGACTATTTCACCAAACAGGAAGTGCCCCTCACCAAACCGGAAGTGACCCTTTATCCTTAATTGGGGCCTATTTGGCCAAACAGGAAGTGCCCCTCACCAAACAGGAAGTGACCCTTTATCTCATCAACCGTTTGTCGTACAGACTCGTGGGTGGCGTCAAATGACTTGATTAAGAGTCCTTAACCTTAATTGGGGACTATTTCACCAAACAGGAAGTGCCCCTCACCAAACCGGAAGTGACCCTTTATCCTTAATTGGGGCCTATTTGGCCAAACAGGAAGTGCCCCTCACCAAACAGGAAGTGACCCTATATCTCATCAACTGTTTGTCGTACAGACGCGTGGGTGGTGTCATATGACTTGATTAAGAGTCCTTAACCTTAATTGGTGCTTCCTTCGCCAAACAGGAAGTGCCCTTCTCCAAACAGGAAGTGCCTCTATATCTCATGAACCGTTTGTTGTACAGACAATAATGTTAAAGCTAATGCAAAAAATGTTAATGTTAAAAAATCTAATGCTAATCTAACGTTAATGTTAACACAAAAAAATCTAACGCTAATGCTAACATCAACCGCTACACAAGGTTGCTCACACTTAGCGAGCTGCAGGCACACTTAAAATTTCTTCGAAATTTTCTTTTCTAGTTATATATATTGTTGCAGCCAATTTGATTGTTTTTATTGAAATGAATTTTGTCTATTTGAAGGTGCTATGATATTGTGATATTGTGTGGTTGGCTGGTTGCCATGACTACTGCTAGGCTTGGGCATAGGTGGGGCGTCGGCCAATAGCAGGGCACAGTCTACATTAGGGTGTCACTGGGGTACAGGTGCCAGGGATTGGCAATCACAGTGGGAAGCCACAAAGTTTTTCAACCGTGCATGTGTGCTTTTGTTTGTTGTTTATTTTCAGTTGTTTTGAGTTAACTTTAGTTTATTTTCTAGTCACCAGTTAGTTGTTAATTTACCGTGCAACACCCGGCTTAAGTTATATGCTGTCATCATCTTCTGGCTTCAAATAAACCTTTTAAATGCACTCAAGACCTGCTTTACTGTCAACTGCACCACAACGCGTATGGAAAGAGCTTCACAAATTACCATATCCCTCACTGGCAAGTTTTGTAGACCGATTGCCTTTACATTAAGTTGAAAAACTATGCTTCCACGGATCGTTTTGGAGACGGATGGACACAGGAGGACAGTGCATCATTCATTGTTTTAGTTCCAGACTGCTACGTTACGTCACGGCTCGGCCGCAAGTGGAACGCGGACCGCACATCCACAACATCAAAGTCACGGTCACGGTAGGACTGTTTAATGAATAAACGTTGCGGAAGAGAGTGGCCTTCACGCAACGGGATACAGGCAAATCCCATATTGATTCATAATAAATCCTCCGCGGATCGCTAAATAAAGCCACCATGAATAACAAGGAAAATCTGGAAATTGAAACAGAAATGAATGACGCTGTCATTGAACCTGAATTGGAAAATGAACTTGGTAAAAGACCCGTTAAACTCACGTATAAAGCGGCGGAAGCAAAAATATTATCAATTCAAAAGGACAGGAATTCTGGAATAAAGCAATTGTGTAAAATGGCAAAGGAGTTGGATCAAACGATTGTTGCAAATGAAAGTTTTTCTGAAGTGAAAATTAAACATGAAATTCTGTGGAAACTGTGTGGGGAAACTGCAAAGTTGCATGAGTCGTTAAAACCGTTGTTGCCTGTGGATGAAATGTACAAACAAAATGGATGGTTTCAAAATCAAATGCACAAGGTTTATGGAGTGATAAACAAAATGGAAAAATGGATGCTTGCAAACAGGGAGCAATGCATACAGGTGGATGATGATGATGATGAAATCAATGTTGACAAGTCAAATAATGAAAATGAGGTTGTGGAAAATAATGGTTCAAATGACAATGCAAATACAACTGAGGTTTTGGAAAGCAATGGTTCAAATGGAAATGAGGCATCACATGCAAATGAGGTTCTGGAAAACAATGGTTCAAATAACAATGTGTCACCTGCAATTGAGGTTCTGGAAAACAATGGTTCAAATAATGCTGTGCCAAGTGGAATTGAGGATGTGGATACTATTGGTCCAAATGACAGTGTTTCAAATCTTGGTGGTAAAACAAATGTGTCACGTGGCAGTTCAAATCAATCAAGGTCCTCAACAGCCTCTGCACGCATCCAGGCAGAGGCTGAAAGAGCTGCACTCCTGACTATGGTGGATGCTCTAAAGGAAAAACATGAGTTGGAAGCCCAGGAGGCACAAATAAGGAAAAAGATGGAATTGCTTGAATTGAAAAGTCTGATTGCTGCTCAGACAGCAAAGGTTTCAATATTTTCCAACAGAGGGTCTGACATAGGAAGCAAAGTCACAAATGGAATGAACTCATATCTGTCAAAACAAAGGTCTGCTCTCAATCCCTCTGCTGTGAAATTTGTTCCACAAACATCAAGCTGCAATGACAATAACCCACCAACAGGAGGCAGCAAAACTGTCATGTCAATGGAACCACAGTTTATGGATTCAAGCCCTCAATACAGGAACCCACCAACAGGAGGCAGCAGGGCTGCAATACCAACCCAATCACATCTGACTAGGAATCCATATAACCAATACAACCAACCAACTGGAGCTGCTACAGCTGCAACGCCATTACAGTCTCAACAGCTACAGGCTTCACACCATCGATTCACAACTACAATGTCAAACAGAACAGGAACAAGGCCCAAGGAACCCATTTCACAAGGAACCAGACCAACACCATGTGCTTCAAACCCCAACCCAAGCATGCCTCAAAGATCTCTGCAGTCACAGATCACTGCATACAGACCACAGCAAGTCAATGAGGAGGACCAAGGCAGCATGCCACAAAGATCCGGACGTTCATACAACACTGTACATCCACCACAGCAATCCAACCAAAACAGTGAGGAACACGGAAATATTTTAAGCATCATGCAAAAGCAAAACGACATCACAGCATTACTAGTACAACAGCAATCTTCACTCTCACTACCCCCAAGGAACATCCCAATCTTCGATGGAAACCCTCTGGAGTACATGACCTTCATCAGAGCTTTTGAACATGGAGTGGAAGGAAAGGCTGCTAGCGATGTCGACTGCTTATACTACCTGGAGCAGTACACTCGAGGGCAACCTAAAGAGCTGGTTAAGAGCTGTCAACACATGCCAGCAGACAGGGGGTATCAGAGAGCAAGAATGCTTCTACAGGAACGCTTTGGAAATGAACAAAAAATAGCCAATGCGTACATGGAGAAAGCCCTTGGATGGGCACCATTGAAATGTGAAGACATCAAAGCCTTACAAGCATTTTCATTATTCCTGCGCATCTGCTGTAATGCTATGGAGGACATCAGCTACATGTCAGAAATGAATATGCCATCAAATATGCGTGCAATAATCATGAAGTTGCCATACAAACTGAGGGAAAAATGGAGGAACATCGCCTTTGAGCATCTGGAGAAATGCCATCGCCAACCAGTGTTCAGTGACGTTGTCATTTTCATTGAGAGACAAGTGTCCATTGTTTCCGATCCATTATATGGAGACATTCAAGACACGGCTGTCTCATCTTCAAGGTTCAAAGTTGCAACTAAAGTGTCACAGGGATACACAAAGGAAAGAGGAAGCAGTTTCGCTACATCTGTGGCAGCTGTTAAATCAGAAACGCAAAAGGAGACATACTTACCCGACACACCAACAAGGGGATCTTGCCTGCTGTGTGAAGAGGGCCACAGCTTGGAAATGTGCCCCACAATGGAGAAGAAGCAGCACAGAGACAAAATTGACTTTCTAAAGAAGAAGGGTGCTTGTTTTGGATGTCTGACTGTTGGACACATGAGTAAGGACTGCCACAGTCGTCTGTCTTGCGAGTTGTGTAATCTGAAACATCCCAGCATTCTCCATATTCATGAAGAGGAATGGAAAGAAATGAAATCAAAAGACACACAGCAAGAAACAGCAGATATGAGCGAAGCCACCACTCCCAAGACATGTGGTCATATAGGGGCCGGAGCACAGGATTGCGTCTTGTCAATTGTGCCTGTAAAGATCAAGGCAAAGAAAGGCAGCACAATTTTAAAGACGTACGCATTTCTAGATCCCGGCAGTTCATCCACTTTCTGCTCTGAGCAACTGATGAGGAAGTTAAAGGTGAGAGGAAGGAACACCAAATTCCTAATGAAAACGATGAACCATGAAAGTTTTGTCAACAGTCACGTCATCTCAGGACTTGAAGTTGCTGCACTCAATGACAACATCTATGTTGAGTTGCCTGATGTGTACACCCAGTTCAAGATGCCTGTGACTCGTGATAACATCCCACAACAGGAAGACCTGTATGCTTGGCCATACTTGAACTCTGTGGAAATTCCTGCCATCAATGCAGACGTGGAGCTGTTAATTGGAACTAACGCTCCAGAAGTAATGGAGCCATGGGAAGTGATAAACAGCAGGGGTAAAGGACCCTACGCTGTTAGAACCCGATTGGGATGGGTTGTCAACGGACCATTGAGAGGAGGCAACAAGAGTGGGAGTAGCTGCCCCACAATCACAGCCAACCGAATCTCCATTGCTCACAAAGAGGAACTGCTTGTGCAGCAATGCAACCACGACTTCAACGAGAACTCAACAGAGGACAAGCCAGCAACGTCCAAGGAAGATCCAAAGTTCATACAAGTTGTCAACGCTTCAGCTGAACTCAAAAATGGACATTGCTGCTTGAAGCTGCCTTTGAGAGAGGACAATGTTGTCATGCCTGACAACTGCCCGGCAACGGCTGAGCAAAGGGTCCTCTACCCGAAAAAGAAATTGGAGAGAAATCCTACCTTCTTACCTGCTGTGTTAGCAATGGGAGTTGACAGATGCTTGAAAGCAGAACTGCAACTAGAGCTGGACAACTCAAAATTCTGGAGAGTTGACAGACGCTTGAACGCAGAACTGCAACTAGAGCTGTACAACTCAAACTTCTGGACAGAGAGCACAAAGGTGTTAAAATACACAAGGAAGAAAACAAAGCGCTTTTACACCTTTGTTTCCAATGAGATCTCTGCTATGAGAGAAGTCACAGACATCTCACAATGGAAGTACGTTGACACAAAACAAAACCCAGCTGACAAGGCCTCTCGTGGGGTGCAAGTTGAACACCTCCCTTCCAGCAGTGGACCTGACCCAGCTCAACAAAAGAACAAAGTCAAAGCCATGTTGAATGACCGTCCCATTACAAACATCTCCGAGGATCCAAATCATCTCGAACCACTGACTCCAAATTACAACCACCTGTTGAAAAGCAAACCTTCTCTACCACCTGGGCTTTTCAACAAAACCGACTCTTATTCCAAACAACGATGGAGGCAAGTTCAACTCCTCGTCAATCTCTTCTGGCACAGATGGCAGGAGTACGTACCACTGTTGCAGGAGAGACAGCGGTGGCTAAAGGACAAGAGGAACTTCTTTCGCTGGAGACGTCGTCGTCGTAGCGGACTCTAATGCCCCTTGCGGATCCTAGCTGTTGGGCAAGGTAGTGCAGACCTTTCCCAACAGATAAGGACTTGTGTGGTCTGTTAACGTCTGGACTAAGTACAGCGTCCTGGAGCGATCGAACACAAAGACTTGGCTTCTACTGGAAGCTGAATAGACTTGAAACCCAACTTCTATTATTGGGGTTACCAACCCTATTGGATTACATGAACAATGAACATTACGGTTTGAAAGAACTGACGTGGACTATGAATTATTTGGCTGCAATATTGAATATTGTTGAATTGTTATGTTATTATACAGTAACAATTAGGGGCCGGAGTGTTGCAGCCAATTTGATTGTTTTTATTGAAATGAATTTTGTCTATTTGAAGGTGCTATGATATTGTGATATTGTGTGGTTGGCTGGTTGCCATGACTACTGCTAGGCTTGGGCATAGGTGGGGCGTCGGCCAATAGCAGGGCACAGTCTACATTAGGGTGTCACTGGGGTACAGGTGCCAGGGATTGGCAATCACAGTGGGAAGCCACAAAGTTTTTCAACCGTGCGTGTGTGCTTTTGTTTGTTGTTTATTTTCAGTTGTTTTGAGTTAACTTTAGTTTATTTTCTAGTCACCAGTTAGTTGTTAATTTACCGTGCAACACCCGGCTTAAGTTATATGCTGTCATCATCTTCTGGCTTCAAATAAACCTTTTAAATGCACTCAAGACCTGCTTTACTGTCAACTGCACCACAACGCGTATGGAAAGAGCTTCACAAATTACCATATCCCTCACTGGCAAGTTTTGTAGACCGATTGCCTTTACATATATATTTATTAATAAAACACATTGTATATTATTGCTATCAGGCAGAAACATCTCCATGTTTAAAATTCCTAGATCTTTTCTAAATTAACATCCTACTTCATCATACATTTATTTTTGTTATTGATTCATCTTTTTTATATTTTCATCATTATTCATTTACACTCATTATTGAGTGATGGATGGATGTATTTGATTGGTCAGTGGTCAGTGTGTGTCTGTGAGAACAGGTAACAATTAGACAGTATCCTTATCAACCACACCTGTGTAATTTAACTACTTTTAAAACATGTCAGTCTTAACCCTGATGGAGGCAGCTTGCACTGCTGAAACGTTTATCAGTTGACCACTCCTGTGCTGTGAGTGGTCAACAGAGGATAGTGATATGTGTCTCTCCATTCACTCTCAATGCATGGCTAAACAGCTTTTAATTTACACTTTTAGCACGTAAAAAACACAAATGTGTTTTGTAAATGTAACACATGTCTACTGTAAATGTGTTGGTGTGTTTGATTATTTTATGCTGATCATTGATTAAAACGTCAAGCTGTGTCTGTGTATTGTGACAATATTATCATATCAATCATTAACCTGAAGATGAGGCCATCTCTGCACGGGGGGGGGGGGGGGGGGGGGGGGGGACTCTTCACAGGGAACTGGACTGATGCAGCCTGGTGAGGACACACACACACACACACACACACACACACACACACACACACACACACACACACACACACACACACACACACACACACACACACACGCAGGGAAGGAGGGAGAGGAGAGGAGAGGAGAAGAAAGGGGCAGGAACAGAGTAGAGGTATGCTGTTTACACACATGTAATTATTGGGAGAGTAGAGTTCATGAAAGTTCATACTTTAACATTCTATATTTAACACAGACTGTCCTGGTAGGACGTTGGGCTGCAGTTCCTAGCCATTCAGAATGCTGGTTACATTCAAACATTCTGCCTGTCAAAAGGTTATTTTAGGAATGTATCAAGCATTGTGATTGGCTGAGGACCTATAGGCATAGACAATAAGGCACAATGAAGCAAATGACAATTTGGACAAAACATAACTTATAGTAATTATGATACGAGGCTAACAATTAGCCCTAGAAGGGAGTAGTACTGACACCTGCCGCGAGGAAGGGAGGGGGGGGGGTATGATGGTTGAATGATATTAAATACATTAATTAAATAAATAAATCATATCACAGGCTGATTAAATAAGTGATTTAAACTGTTTTCCCAACCCCAACATAAACCTTAGCAGATATACAAGCTCACAGCGAGCTTGTAGATCTGCTATTTTTGAAAAGTCGTCAACTAATGAACTGCAACTCAAATTTTGCTTCTGGGGGGTCCCTGGAACTAAATATTTTGAGATGGGGGTCCGTGGCCAAATACATATCATCTTGTGGTCCTTCACATGAAAACGTTTGAGCACCACAGACATAGAAACATAGGACTTTTTCAAGATTTTTCAAAAATAGCAGATCTACAAGCTCGCAGCGCTGCACTAAGTGAACATTCATGGGGGGGCCGCAGTGAATCCTTGTACCCAGGTGGTGCGACACCCCTGCTAATATTGTTGTTTCCAAACGCACGCACGCACGCACACGCACACACACACACACACACACACACACACACACACACACACACACACACACACACACACACACACACAAACAATTGCATTTACCTCCAAATAGTCAGGGGATATCTTCAGAAATAGTGTCAAATCCTGGAATAAATTCCTTACCAAAAGGTTTCTTCACCAATGTGTTTGTAAAGGTGTCTAGTAGCATATCGCACAAAGACTGAAATTCAGTTTCCCTAGGAGAATCCTTGACAGCTGATGAAAGTTGGGGTTTCGCCGCGGACCGGGCCTCACACCCCCGCGTCACCCCCGCGTCTGCCTCCACCTCGCCGAGATCTATCTTTAGAAGGGTCCCTGGTTCCTGTGCGTTCAGGCATTCCGGAGAAACGGAGTGTTTCACCCGAGTATAGATAGAGACACACGAGCGCCTACAAATATGGCCGCCCTATTGTGATAGCTAGCGACCCCACTTCAAGATGCGCTGTGATTGGCCGGCAGTGTATAACCCTCGCTGTGATTGGCCGGTAGTGTATGATGACGTAATTTTTGCGCGAAAACCGGACCCCGGTCAGGATCATAGAAAACATAAGGCTTCAGAAGCTGAAAATAACGGAGTGGGTGTTCTAAAACTTTAGCAAGCATTTGTGTCCCAATCTCATTGAGAGCCAGTCATCTCGGGGACTGCAGCTTTAGACAGGGACTGAAAATACCTTCTTTTTTTTTTCTCACTAAAATGTGATAAAGCCACTAAAGCATTTCATAAATTTCAGGCTACATTTCACTTAAACGCCAGAGCTTAACTCTGCATGTAAATAAGCCTTTTTTTAATTAATGTGAGAGATCGGTACATAATTCTGTTAGTCCTCCCAGTTGATATTAGCTAAAATGCTAACTAGCCAGCCTTTGTCAGCCGTTTGTAGCCAAATGCGGTAATATCGGGACTCCATTACTTAGCGTTGCAACCCACAGTATTTATCCCATTCATTTAATGCCACGTGTGTTCCAAATGAACAATTATTAACCACGTAATGTTATAATGATTTAGTGTATTATTTTATTTATTATTCTTCCGTCGTTCACTTCCGCTGTTTCTTCTTCTACGCGGAGGCGTCTGTGACGTATGCGTTTGTCTTCCGTGAAGCTCCGGTCCGGAAGCTTCCTTTGTCACTGAGTTAGCTTAGCATTGAATATATCAGTGTCGTCGTAAACTATCTAGTTCTAACGTTCAGAGCGTTTTTTTTTTTGGACAATAAATTGACAGCCAAGAAAACATGGATGGAATGCAATCGTTCACTCGCCGTCGGAAAGTTGACTTTAGAGTAGACCATTCTGGATGAATGGCTATGAGTGGCTAACGGCTAACGCTAGCTAGCGTTAGCTAGCGCTAGCTGCAGGCTAACGCAGGCATCGTATAAACAAATAAAACGTGACCCAACTCTGTTGCTCTTCTACAAGCTCACAACGCGAGGCGGTTAAGCCTGTAGATTGTGTTTTATTATCAGGTCAGATTATCCTTCTGACTGAAGTTACACAAACACTCATGTAACATGAAGCACTGACAAACACTGATTATGCTACATTTAGCACAGTTAGCCCGACCAATTTAGATAGGGCACGAGTTACGGTGTTCCGCACGTAATAAATTCACTTCAACCTCGTGTTGAGCAGTTAAACCTATTTGCTACGTACGTCTACAAAAACGTTCATATTTCAAAGATAAAGTGCTTACTGAAGTCTCACAGATGTCCCAGTATGGTACGCTCAAGCAGAATTACCCGTATCTTTCGTATTGTTTAATAAACAGCATTTTAATCCGATCAGACGCCATTTTCTGTTGTTTTTCAGCCATGCGACCCCATCGGTTGCGAGGTGTACTGCACTTAGATACATTAATACCTTTTTAAGGAAACGACGACCGATCGGATTAAAATGCTCCTCGTTAAATAATAAGATCATTACGGGACATTCTGCTGGAGCGTACCCTATGGTGACATCCGTGAGCCTTCACTAAGCAATTTATCTTTGTAATCTGACCGTTTGTGTAGACGTACGTAGCAAATTGGTTAAACTGCTCAACAGCAGATTGTGTTGAATTCACGGTTGGCGCAGCGTAGCGTCTTTACATTTAGCCCAATAATGCTATATAGGAAGAATCTTATTTACCTAAGTAAAAGTATATGCCCACTGCAATTTAGATATACTCTGTTACAAGTAGAAGTCCGGTATTAAATAAACATATATTTTTTAATACTACAATAACGCATTGTGGTGCGACGCGTTGTGAGCTTGTAGATCTGCTATTTTCAAACATTTTGTACTTTTACTTTTGGTACTTTAAGTACATTTGGATACCAATACTTTTGTACTTTTACTCAAGTACATTTTTTATTCTGGACTTTTACTTGTAACAGAGTGATTCTACATTGCAGAATTGATACTTTTACTTAATTATAAAATAGGTACTTTTTCCACCACTGTGTAAACGTTTGTGTTCTCATGCCAATAAAGCTTCTTTGAATTGAAGATTGAATTGAAGATTGCTCCCCATGTGGCGGAGTCAGGTTATTGCAGGTTAGAAATTTATTTAAAACTTGAATATCTCAAAAGTACTATTTCAGCATGGCATCATTCTATAAGCCATATCTTCAAAACTGTTGGGTCAATCTCCACAACCAATACATCCTTTTGTAGCTATGATCCCCAGCTTTCAAATGAAATGAAAAAATGAAAATGAATAAAAATCCAATGACTAGCCGCCAGTGAGATTGGGATAATTTGTTTTGCACGAAAAACATTCACTTTTCACAGTTTTGTGTGAGCCGCCTTTAACCCAAGGAATGTTTTTTGTGCAAAACAAATTTAAGCATATGTATTTTCATGTGTTTATCCTGTATAGTTAAGTTAATGGGACTCCAACTTTCAGCAGCTGTAACAGATTCTCCTAGGGAAACTGAATTTCAGTCTTTGTGAGATGTTACTAGACACCTTTACAAACACAATTGGTGAAGATTTTGTTTGGTAGGACTTTTTAAGATATCCCCTGATTAAAAACAAAGCTTGACATTAACCTTTTGAGACACTTGGACAAGTACATTTCCCATGCACTCAAGTCACTTGTCCAGATAAATATGAGCAATTTTTCACAGAAATGTCTTTCATGCATAGCAGTCAGACATTGAAATAGAATGAATAACAAAATGACTGCTAACGACCCCCCCCTTGCTCCCTCCACCCTCCACTCCATATATGGTCAGTCCATAGTCTGCATACAGCACTAAGCTATAGGATCCAGTCCATAGTTTGCATACATACTAAGCTATAGGTTCCAGTCCATAGTTTGCATACAGCACTAAGCTATAGGATCCAGTCCATAGTTTGCATACAGCACTAAGCTATAGGATCCAGTCCATAGTTTGCATACAGCACTAAGCTATAGGATCCAGTCCATAGCTTGCATACAGCACTAAGCTATAGGATCCAGTCCATAGTTTGCATACAGCGCTAAGCTATAGGATCCAGTCCATAGTTTGCATACAGCACTAAGCTATAGGATCCAGTCCATAGTTTGCATACAGCACTAAGCTATAGGATCCAGTCCATAGTTTGCATACAGCACTAAGCTATAGGATCCAGTCCATAGTTTGCATACACACTAAGCTATAGGATCCAGTCCATAGTTTGCATACAGCACTAAGCTATAGGATCCAGTCCATAGTTTGCATACAGCACTAAGCTATATGTGTCCCAATCTCCCCAGGAGCCAGTCATTGCAATTTTTTTCATTTTCATTTTTTCATTTCATTTGAAAGCTGGGGATCATAGCTACAAAATGATATATTGGTTGTGGAGATTGACCCAACAGTTTTGAAGATATGGCTTATAGAATGATGCCATGCTGAAATAGTACTTTTGAGATATTCAAGTTTTAAATAAATTTCTAACCTGCAATGACCTGACTCCGCCACATGGGGAGCAATCTTCAATTCAATCTTCAATTCAAAGAAGCTTTATTGGCATGAGAACACAAACGTTTACACAGTGGTGGAAAAAGTACCAACATTTTATAATAAAGTAAAGTATCAATTCTGCAATGTAGAATCACTCTGTTACAAGTAAAAGTCCAGAATAAAAAATGTACTTGAGTAAAAGTACAAAAGTATTGGTATCCAAATGTACTTAAAGTACCAAAAGTAAAAGTACAAAATGTTTGAAAATAGCAGATCTACAAGCTCACAACGCGTCGCACCGCAATGCGTTGTGAGCTTGTAGATCTTCTATTTTCAAATAGCCTTGGTATAACATAGGGCTAAAGTGGTTTATGTATGTTTTAAACTTTAGTTATTGCTCTCTAAAAAGATAATGCCACAACAGCATCTCAAGCATTATTGGGCTAAATGTAAAGACGCTACAGTGCGCCAACCGTGAAGCAGTTTAACCAATTTGCTACATACGTCTACACAAACGGTCAGATTACAAAGATAAATTGCTTAGTGAAGGCTCACAGATGTCACCATAGGGTACGCTCCAGCAGAATGTCCCGTAATGATCGTATTATTTAATGAGGAGCATTTTAATCCGATCGGTCGTCGTTTCCTTAAAAAGGTATTAATGTATCTAAGTGCAGTACACCTCGCAACCGATGGGGTCGCATGGCTGAAAAACAACAGAAAATGGCATCTGATCGGATTAAAATGCAGTTTATTAAACAATACGAAAGATACGGGTAATTCTGCTTGAGCGTACCATACTGTGACATCTGTGAGACTTCAGTAAGCACGTTATCTTTGAAATATGAAGGTTTTTGTAGACGTACGTAGCAAATAGGATTAACTGCTCAACACGAGGTTGAAGTGAACCTATTACGTGTGCAACAGGGCTAACTGTGCTAAATGTAGCATAATCAGTGTTTGTGTAACTTCAGCCAGAAGGATTATTTGACCTGATAATAAAACACAATCTACAGGCTTAACCGCCTCGCGTTGTGAGCTTGTAGAAGAGAGCAACAATAGAGTTGGGTCACGTTTTATTTGTTTATAGCCTGCAGCTAGCGCTGCAGCTAGCGCTAGCTAACGCTAGCTAGCGTTAGCCGTTAGCCACTCATAGCCAGTCAACCAGAATAGTCTACTCTAAAGTCAACTTTCCGACGGCGAGTGAACGATTGCATTCCATCCATGTTTTCTTGGCTGTCAATTTATTGTCCAAAAAAACAAACACCCTGAACGTTAGAATTAGATAGTTTAGGACGACACTGATCTATTCAATGCTAAGCTAACTCAGTGACAAAGGAAGCTTCCGCACCGGAGCATACGTCACAGACGTCTCCAGGCCGCTCCAGGATCATTTCACCAGCGTAGAAGAAGAAACAGCGGAAGTCAAGAACGGCGGAAGAATAATAAATAATAATACACAAAATCATACATTACGTGGTTAATAATTGTTCATTTGGAACACACGTGGCATTAAATTAATGGGATAAATACTGTGGGTTGCTTCGCTAAGTAATGGAGTCCCGATATTACCGCATTTGGCTACAAACGGCTAACAAAGGCTGGCTAGTTAGCATTTTAGCTAATATAAACTGGGAGGACTAACAGAATTATGTACCGATCTCTCACATTAATTAAAAAAAGTCTTATTTACATGCAGAGTTAAGCTCTGGCGTTTAAGTGAAATGTAGCCTAGATATTATGAGATGCTGTTGTGGCATAAAAAAAAAAAGAGCAAAAAAAAAAAAAAAAATCATTTTGGCTACAGGGAATAATGACAGTCCCCGAGATGACTAGCTGCTGGGGGTGCTGGGACACATATGATCCAGTCCATAGTTTGCATACACACTAAGCTATAGGATCCAGTCCATAGTTTGCATACAGCACTAAGCTATAGGATCCAGTCCATAGTTTGCATACAGCACTAAGCTATAGGATCCAGTCCATAGTTTGCATACAGCACTAAGCTGCTATAGGAGCGTCACAGAACAAGTGAAACCAAGAGCCACTTGTCCAAAGGACAAGTACATGTTTAATGAACTTGTCCAGAAGGATTTATTACTTGTCCTGGACAACAGGACAAGCCTTAAAGGAGTAGTTCACCCCCAAAATGACTTCTATTGATTACTCATGCCATGGAGACTAGAGTTCAATAATATTTTTAGTTTTTTCTCGCATTCCTAAGACAAAAATGTGATAACAATAAATGTACCCCCATTCGTTCCGGATGGTGACCCGTTTCGAAACGGGTCACCTTCCGGAATCAATGGGGGTAAATTTACTCTAATCAAATTTTTGTCTTAGGAATGTGACAAAAACCAAAAAATATTATTGAACTCTACTCCCCATGGCATGAGTAATCAATAGAAAAAAAGTCATTTTGGGTGTGAACCAGACAATTGCACAAGTCCCTCTGATCCGAGTCCAAGTCGAGTAGCAAGTCATTTGGTCCAAGTCTCAAGCAAGTCTCAAGTTTTTTCTGTTGTGGGCAAGTCAAGTCGAGTCGAGTCACAAGGTTATGTCAAGTCAAGTCGAGTCGAGTCACAAGGTTGTCATGTCAAGTCGCGTCGAGTCAAGTCGCGTCGAGTCAAGTCACAAGGTTGTCAAGTCGAGTCAAGTCACAAGGTTGTCAAGTACAGTAAAAACAAACACATTTCAGTTAATTTAACTTAAAATATTTGTATTATATAAGTTGGTAAATATAAGTAAATTAGAGTAAAGAAAATCGATTCAGACACATTACAGTATTTTGTGCCTTTCATTCTATTCAAGGGAAAAAATACCTTATATCGCTTTTTTGATGCCTTCCATTATTATTCTCAAGGGGGAAAAATACCTCATGTCATTTTGCTTCACGTGTGGACACAGAGAGGAGGGGACTCAGGGGAGATCTGTTGCAAAGAAAACTAAACTAAACAAAGGTTTAGGCAATTATACATCGGACATTTAATCTCTGCATAAGGATTTAAGGATGCTATGCTTATAATAACTGCAAGCAGAGTTGTTATCAACACTCACGGAGTACTGACATAACTTAACACGCTCCTCCTGATGACTGGAGACAGCTATAGGCTGCAGCACATCAATCGGGGAAATCTGCTAATTTATTAATGAAATGGTGTCGCCTGCCGAATATAGACAATCTACAGGCTCCCTATGCAGGGACGTGCTGGGCCCCTGATTCAGCCCGGGAAAAAGAGTTGGAGAGGCCCTCATTGCGCGCTATAGAGAGAGATCTCTCTATAGTGCTGCTGCTACTCAAAGATTTGCCATTTTCAGATCATGACAAGTGACAAGCCAGTGGGCCAATTACATGAGTTATATTTCGTAGTTGTCTGGTGGTAACCTTGTATGTCCGAAACTGTTTGTTTTGTATAAATCATTTTAAAAATGATTTAAACTAGTGACAACAGCCGATCTACAAGCACACTTGTAGATCTGCTGTTTTCACTACTTTTGTGCCAAAATGGAACGAAGGCCGCCATTTTATTTATATTTTTTTCTTAAAGGCCGGCCTGGACCGGCCGGGAATGAACCGGCCGTTCGGGAGTTGTCCCGCTTTTCCCAATGGCCAGCACGTCCCTGTCCCTATGTGTCACCATGCTTGTGGATCTATTGTTTTTGGCGAGTAACATCAGATGGATTCACTCATCATCATGGGCAACTCTGTGAGTCATTTATTTATTTATTTTTGCAAGACCGACATACAGGATCTCTCTCTCTCTCCCTCTCCCTCTCTCTCTCTCTCTCTCTCTCTCTCTCACACAACCATCGTGACAGCTTGTTTTGCTGCTTCCGTGCTTGTGCTCTCGCTTACATGCCTGTCTCCAATCAATCAAATCAATCAATCAATAAAAGTGTGAACCTAGCGTGGCGTTCACGACTGCTTTGGTGAGTGGCATAGCGGCAAGTCGTCCGAGTCAGCGTGTCTCAAGTCGAGTCGAGTCGGGAGTCATTGTCTTCCAAGTCAAGTCGAGTCTCAAGTTTTTGACCTTATGTCCGAGTCAAGTCGCAAGTCGTCAAATTTGCGACTTGAGTCCGAGTCAAGTCGAGTCATCATGACTCGAGTCGTCTGGTGTGAACTACTCCTTTAATGTCAAGCCTGATTAAAGATGTATTTGTTTGATGTATTATTTAATTTGACTTGATTTTAACTGCTGCCTTATATAAAATAATAATACTGTGGACAACCTGCATCTCTCTCTCTCTCTGTGTGTGTGTGTGTGTGTGTGTGTGTGTGTGTGTGTGTGTGTGTGTGTGTGTGTGTGTGTGTGAGAGAGAGAGAGAGAGAGAGAGAGACATAATCATTAGCCTCCCTCCAGCAGTCAGCTAACATGCAACACATTAACATGAATCACTAATTAAAACAGCCATGCATCACAACTTGCTCAAGGACACTTGTCTTGGACCATGCAGTCATATTAGACACACTGCTGGCCTGGAGTCGAACCTGCAACAACTGAGGACTCTGTAACCATTCAGATATGCAGATATACAGTAGTGCCCCTAAAAGGGTAGTTAAACGTCACTCAACTCCCCCACGAAGTTCACTCACAACGATTGAAATTCATTGTCACCGATCCACAGCCCAGGTTGAATATAAGTATAAATCTTACCAGTGTTGTGTTGCTGCTCTAGGAAGACGTCTGCAGAGGCTCAGAGTAGGAAGTGACAGTTTCAACATGGCTCCACTGTGGTCCACACTCAGCCTACATACAGGAAACACCCTGTGAGATGAGGAAGCGAAAGATTGAGCAACACATGCACACGAGTTGCTGTGAAAGGTTTTGCACAACTTGTGTCCTTGCTTCATAAATATGTGTATTAAAATAATGTTTAAATGTGTTTAAATGTCTCCTTTGATTGCCTGCCCGCCAGCAATGTGTGTGTGTGTGTGTGTGTGTGTGTGTGTGTGTGCGTGCGTGCGTGCGTGCGTGCGTGCGTGCGTGCGTGCGTGCGTGCGTGCGTGCGTGCGTGCGTGCGTGTGTGTGTGCGTGCGTGCGTGCGTGCGTGCGTGTGTGTGCTAGGGCTAGGCTGTATTAGTCTAGTGCAGAGGTGTTCAACATGCGGCCCATGGGCCCAGTAAGGACCTCTCTCCACCACATAAAGGACTTCCTCAAAAGGCCAGACGGTCCAAACCAATGCAACAGACAGTGGTGTGCAGGGGCGTCACAAGGTTCATGAAAATGTGTGAAAATCTTTTTTAAGCAAACATTTGTAACTCACATTTTGCTTCTGGGTGGTCCCTGGAACTAAATATTTTGAGATGGGGGTCCGTGGTCAAATACATATAATTTTGGGGGTCCTTGACATGAAAAGGTTTGGGCACCACTGACATAGAAACATGTTTTTTTTTACAAAAAAAATAAAAAAGAATCACGATTTCTGAAAAATAGCAGATCTACAAGCTCGCAGCGCATCACTCGGTGCCGCGCTGTGAGCTTGTAGATCTGCTATTTTTCAATAGTTAAAGCACAAAATAATGCGTGATAATGCGTTCCCAGTCTAAATGGGTTAACCTCCCTCCCCCTATGAAGAACATTCATGGGGGGCCCGCAGTGAATCCTTGTACCCAGGGCCCAGAATTTGGTGCGACACCCCTGGTGGTGTGAAGTAGTAACTAAGTACATTTACTCAAGTACTGTACTTAAGCACATTTCTGAGGTATTTTTTTTACTTTACTGGAGTATTTTCCATTTCAAATACTTTTACTTATACTCCACTACAGGCAAAAATTATACTTTAACTCCACTACAATTATTATAGTCTAACTATAGTAAATAAAGCATCATGTTGTCAGCAGCAGGACTTTTTCTTCATGCCATTTTCTACCGAGTGCGACTGGGTGTGTGTGTGTGTAGGGGAGCTTGCGTATGCAAGCCACGCAGCGAGGCTTCATCTACGCAGGGAGGCGCGTCAGTGGGTGTGGTCTGGGACAGAGAGGAAGAGCAGGGAGGCGGGGGAGGGGGGGGGAGGGGGGTGCTAGGTGGAGCGGTACGGTAAAAAACCTGATAGTGGCGCTTGATGGGACAGATGCATGTTACTGACATGACTGTAGAGATACTGTACCGCTTTGTGTGATTTTAGGACAAAATCTGTAGAAGCAGTGTCCAAAAATGTGTTTGAAAAAATCGCCCTCATGGTGGCGCTATCTCAGACAAATCCATGTTGATGAAATGAGTGTAGACATACTGTGTACCGATTTGTGATTTTAGGGCAAAAATTGTAGGAGCAGTGTCCAAAAATGTGTTTTGCAAGAATCTGCCACATGGTGGCGCTAGAAGAGGGCCATGTGAGAAATGGGGGTAGTGGTTTGGCAGCCAAGGAGTGTGTATGCAAATTTTGGCATGGATCGGGGCAACGGTGGAGATATGAGAAGGGCAAAAGTGTGACTGAAAGTCTCTGACTGACAGACTGACTGACAGACTGACAGCAGGTGGAGGTTTTGATAGTAACTGCGACCTGACGGTCGCAATTACACTATTACACTACTATATTATTAGTTACACTTATTACAATATTACACTATTACCCTTATTGCGCTATTACACTATCACATTTATGCTATTTCAACATAACACGTAATGCACTATTACACTATTACACCTATTACACTATTACACTTATTGCTAACCAGCCATGGACCCCCTTGGAAACCCCTCAGGGACCCCCAGACGTCCTCGAACCACACTTTGGGAACCAGCCATGGCTGTACCAGGCTGTTGTGAACCAGCCATAGAAACCCTCCTGGGGGTCCCCAAACCACACTTTGGGAACCAGCCATGGACCCGCTTGTAAACCCCTCATGGACTCATTTTCTGTGAGCTAGAACATTTTACGTTGTCTAATACAATCCGATAGCAAAAGAACTGTTTTGATGCATTGGCTGCCTGTGGGAGGAATTGCAACTCTCATTCATCCGATTAGAAAAAAAAGAATCCAGTGTTGCAGTTTGCGGCTAAAGCACGACAGCTATAAGAGGTCACCACTGACCTTGTTTAAAAATAATTGACACGCCCACATGGTTACTGCAGGACTAACAAGCATCGATTGGCTACTGTACATTTACCTCATCAATTAACTCAATAGCTGCCGGGCGCCGCTAGGTGCCGCTAGAGTGCCAGCCATTCTCCCGTAGGCATTCACTATCACATCCGGGTCGCCAGCCTGAACTGGCTTGGCTTTTCACTCGAATGAGTGCTATGCTAGCGAGCCGGAGGAAGTTAGCTATCAGTTAGCAATCGACTATATATTTTTTTAGAAGAGCGATCTAAAGTTATTCAGCCGCCAAAATAACTTGTCTGCTCTGCTGGCCTCGGAACACAATCCGGAGAAAATCCGCTGTAAAGATATGTTTTTCTATTGGAGTGGGCGGCGTGCTGCGGCCTTTTCTTCCCATTACGGGCCGTGTAAACAGAATCGCGGCCTTGTGCTAGGATGCTAAATTAGACCGGGGCTTCGTTGATGCCTCCGATTATTTAATTCATTTTACTAAAGGAACCGAATAATGTCGGTTCTTGTAATCCTTAATACGTCTTGCTGAAACAGCGTTTTTTTGGGGGGGCTCTAAACTTTTTTCTAAACCATTTTCAATGGAATAAATCATCGGGACAAGTAGAATGGCTCGTTGGGAAGCGGTGGAGGAGCCAGGACCACCCACGTCGCTACTAGCAGCTCAGGGTAAGCGAAATAGATTAAAAAATTAGTATTGGAATGGAAAAAAGAACCGAGATTATTCGGTTTTCGCACAGAAAGAGTTAAAACAACTTAAGAAATCATAGCGAAACATACAGATGATGCACAGCCTGCCTGCCAGCTCAACAAACAACACAGACCAGCCTTGCTTCTGATTCTGAACCCTCATCATAGCAACCAATGGCAGCCATATCTCATCTTAAATGATAACAACATTAATTGGCACGGCGGCCAGGCAGGAAATACGGTTTATGAAAGATTAGTCATAAACTCACCATCAGATTCAGTCTCCCCAACAGTCAGCCACGTCCAAACAACATCATAATCCTGATTACTGTTTATCCATTGTCCTGAGTTTTTAATCAGTTGTAATTAAAGCCTGCATGCTAACTTTAAATGATCAGTATATGACAGTCTGGTATCAAGGCTACAGATTACATAACTTTAAATGATCAGTATATGACAGTCTGGTATCAAGGCTACAGATTAAATGATCAGTATATGACAGTCTGATATCAAGGCTACAGATTACAAAATGTGTCCTAAAGTTGGACTTTCTGATTTGACCAATTCAACATTCTGTGTTTCAGGAACAGAACAGGAACACTGCTGAGCAAGACCAGTGTTGCCAGGTTATATGTGCGAGAAACAAGCAACCAGGTCTATGAATGCATGCCCAAATGTATCGCTTAACAAGCAAGACCTGGCAACACCGCTGAGACCAGTGTTGCCAGGTTATATACGAGAGAAACAAGCCACCGGATCTATGAAAATAAAATAAACTACTTCCAGCTAACATTCTTGACATGTTTAGTGATAGGGAGGGGGGCTATGACCTAAGGTGGGAACTCAATTTTAAACAAGCAACTGTTCAGACCACCCGAAAAAGTATGTGCATTTCTATTTGTGGAGTAAAGATTTGGAATAGTTTGACTGAAGAGATTAAACACAGTAAGAACATGTTAAAAAACTACTCAAATTAAATATCTTGGCTAAATACAGCTAAACATAGTCTTCATTATTATTTCCATGTTTTATTTGTACTTGTTATTATTATTATTATGTTGTTCTTTACTAATACATTGTACCTACGTTCTTCCATTATCATTCTCTAGACAGCAAACTTGTATACTCTTATAACATCACTGTTTCTTGAATTGTTATTACATGGGTATTTTAATTTTAATTTTTATCAAGTCCCTTATCTCCATATACATTCTTGTTTTTTTCTCTTTTCTTTCTTTCTTTTTCTTTTTTTTCTTCTCTTCTTTTTTTTTCTTCTTTATGAAAAAAAGAAATCTGAACACTCTTATAACTAATCAATGTCTTAATTCATGTAGGATAGGCATTCACAAGCTTTCAGCTTCAGCCTATTGCTTTTGATCACCTGTAACAATGATTATATGAATGTATGACCTGTATGAAAATATGTGATGATGTGATGATGAACTAAACTAAACTATGAATATTTTTTTTCCATGGGGCCACATGAACAACAGAACATTTTGTGGAGGGCAGGGCAACAAGGCAGTGTTCCCCACAAGATGGTGACCAAAACACATATAGGGTTAAATCTGCCTTTTATCATACCCCTTCATACCTGCTTTAGTAGATTTTTTTCATAGCTGCCCCTGTTGCTAGATTTCGGCTGCCCCTGTTGCTAGATTTCGCGGGCCCTCTCTTAACTAACACAGTGGATTGTCCTTAGGCTAGTGCGGTTATTTCTTTAGCTTCAAAGTTAGTATTTTTTTTATTGGATTGTGTTTACACAACGTCCTGAGACCAACCAAACCGCTGTTTTGACCTCACAGGCACCCTTACTTGTCAAACAGACCCCTCCCTCCCCTCCCTTTCTAGCCTCTCCTCTCCCTGCTGGTGCAGAGCAGAAGCCGTTTGACAAGTAAGGGTGCCTGTGAGGTCAAAACAGCGGTTTGGTTGGTCTCAGGACGTTGTGTAAACACAATCCAATAAAAAAAATACTAACTTTGAAGCTAAAGAAATAACCGCACTAGCCTAAGGACAATCCACTGTGTTAGTTATGAGAGGGCCCGCGAAATCTAGCAACAGGGGCAGCCGAAATCTAGCAACAGGGGCAGCTATGAAAAAAATCGACTAAAGCAGGTATGAAGGGGTATGATAAAAGGCAGATTTAACCCTAAATGTGTTTTGGTCTGGATGTCTCCTTTAAACTAAACACACAGACACAGCTTTACCCCCGACTTCAGTAAATAAATACTTAGCAGTCCAAGTTTTGTTGAAAGCCCAGCATTCTGCCTTAACTTTTTTTTTTTTAGCCACTTCCGATGGTTAAGGTAAGGCAGGTCATCTTGACTTGTGACCAGTCTGACCACCTGCTTGTTATTGAGACAATGATCACAATGATCACACACACATGCTGATGTATGCATTAATTGCGTCCATATGTACGTGAATAAAACACTTCTAAATAAAAGAAAAGCAGCTTTAGTCCATGCATGAGGTAAAATTAGAAAATGTGTTTATTTAGTAATTTGCCATTTACCCCACAAGGGCCGGTCAGAGTGAACCAAAGGGCCGCATACGGCCCCCGGGCCGCACAATGCCCAGGTCTGCCCAAATGTATCGCTTAACAAACAAGACCTGGCAACAACGCATACAGTGATGTTAGACCTGACCTGATAGTGTGGGACAGGGGGTCGATGGGGGAGCCAGTCCTACCCCTGGCTCCATTGATCAGGTGGATGGGGGGTCGATGGGGGAGCCAGTCCTACCCCTGGCTCCATTGATCAGGTGGATGGGGGGTCGATGGGGGAGCCAGTCCTACCCCTGGCTCCATTGATCAGGTGGATGGGGGGTCGATGGGGGAGCCAGTCCTACCCCTGGCTCCTCTGACCAGGTGGATGGGGGGTCGATGGGGGAGCCAGTCCTACCCCTGGCTCCATTGATCAGGTGGATGGGGGGTCGATGGGGGAGCCAGTCCTACCCCTGGCTCCTCTGACCAGGTGGATGGGGGGTCGATGGGGGAGCCAGTCCTACCCCTGGCTCCATTGATCAGGTGGATGGGGGGTCGATGGAGGAGCCAGTCCTACCCCTGGCTCCTCTGACCAGGTGGATGGGGGGTCGATGGGGGAGCCAGTCCTACCCCTGGCTCCTCTGACCAGGTGGATGGGGGGTCGATGGGGGAGCCAGTCCTACCCCTGGCTCCTCTGACCAGGTGGATGGGGGGTCGATGGGGGAGCCAGTCCTACCCCTGGCTCCTCTGACCAGGTGGATGGGGGGTCGATGGGGGAGCCAGTCCTACCCCTGGCTCCTCTGACCAGGTGGATGGGGGGTCGATGGGGGAGCCAGTCCTACCCCTGGCTCCACTGATCAGGTGCAGATTCCTACATTCCTACAGCTCTGTATATTCAGTTATGTTTTAATCACTCAGTGGCGTCAGTTCAGAAAAAGCTAAGGTATGGCAACATGACTGGTGTCTTGCACGCGTGCGAAAGCACACGTGCAAGACACCAGTCATGTTGCCATACCTTAGCAACAGGTATGATACATTTATTTTAAGAAGTACATTCAATTTTTTCCCCGTTTCTACGGTATGTTAGCATGTTAGTAAACGTGCCACAATTAACAATAATGCATTGCACCTGTGCAGCTGACCTACAGAACCTGGGAATATACCATTGTGTCAAGATGGGGAGAGAATATAATTATAATACCTTGTTAAAGTGACCATTTTGTTAACTTTTGCATTTGTAGTTATTTTACTGTAATTTAACAACATAATAACCGGCACAGATAGACAAAGAGGTCTACATTCATGGATTCATATTTAAAAGTAACTTTTATTTTCCCAGGGTATGGCAGCTGCATACCCCTGCCATACCCAATTGACGCCCCTGTACTCGCTGTCTGTTAGCAACAGTAAAGGATGAGATAAATCCCACTTCTGACTGTTAAGAAGTGGACAGGGTGTTGCACCAGATTCTGGGCTCTGCAGGTACAAGGATTCACTGCATTATTGTGTGCTTTGAAGTCTTTGAAGGTTTTTTTAAAAACCTATGTTTCTATGTCAGTGGTGCTCAAACCTTTTCATGTGAAGGACCCCCAAAATGATATGTATTTGACCAACCACGGACCCCCATCTCAAAATATTTAGTTCCAGGGACCCCCGCCAGAAGCGAAAATTTGAGTTACAAATGTCCGCTTAAAAAATACATCACGACTTTTCAAAAATAGCAGATCTACAAGCTCGCAGCACGGCACTCGCTGCCACACTGTGAGCTTGTATATCTGCTATTTTTCAATAGCTAAAGTATAAAATAATTAAGGCCCCTCCACCTTGGGCCTTCGTAACTCAGTCCCACCACTTGACTTTCCCGTTGGAACAGCGACCACAGTGTAGTCTGCATTGGCCCTTTCTGTATGTGTGTGTTTGTGGAGCACTGCTGCTCAATCAAATAAGGAAGTACACTTTAGAAACAAGCCCAAAACAAAACAACAACAACCCTTCAACAACTATATTTACAAGCGTCTTCTACAGAAAAACAAACCCACGCTGCACGGTGGTGAGATGACGCAGAATGCTTTGAGCGTTCGTCGAGGCGACCACCTTCCAGGACCTTCCTATACAAACCCATTATCTATACTTACAATTTAGAACTTAGCCACTCCCTGAGAAGTTAATCACGCCCCTGTACTGTATCCCGCTGCTACACTAGAGCTATGTTAGCACAGACCCACGGCCCAATTCCCAAAACCATTTCACTGATAGCACAATCATACCTCTCGCTTTTGGACCGTCGCTATTTCTTGGGTCTTTATGCATTCTTTTACCTTCTTTGCCACGCTTTTCTGCCTCAACCGCGAACGGTGCTACGTCACCTATCCTTCTTCCTGATACGTCATTATCTTATCCTTTTCCACGACTCCTTCATCCGTGCGCTAGAGATGGGACGTTCGCGAACGAATCGAGTCTTTTGAACGGCTCTTTGAAATGAACGATGGGATCCGGTGCGCAGTAGCTGGGAGGCTGGGAGCATGTCCTTTCTAATGAACACTCAACACAGTGGTGTAAAACGTACTCAACTTCTTTACTCATTAGTAAAAGTATCAATCTTGCAATGTTGAAATACTCTGCCACAAGTAGAAGTTCGAAATTAAAAATGTAAAGTAGGTTACACAAGTATTGGTATAAAAATGTACTTAAAGTAGGGTCTACCAATAGTAGAAAGTAGCCTACTCATTATACAGAATGTTTTCCAATGAATGAAATGTAGAAAAATCATTAGAAAATAGCTAATCTACAATTAAGCTCAAAATGCGTCGCAACTCGCAACGCAACACATTGGGAGCTTGTAGATCGGCTATTTGCAGAATTGTATATGGCAGAAATGTATATAGGGTTTAAGTAGCCTGATTTGTAATAATAGTCAAAATCTACAAAGTAACTAAACTGAGCCAGTCTTTTGAACGGCTCTTTGAAAGGAACGGATCCCAGAGATCCAGCTCACTTAAAAGAACCATAAATCCCATCTCCGCCCACACACAATTTTCAGACACCGTTCGGTTCAGTGTGGCAGCACAATCGCTGGTTCGCTGCTATTCTGCTGCATGTCTTACGAAAACAGCATTGATGGCCATTGGGACACACAATGGCAACAACTATGCAACAAACATCGTGTGTGTGTATGTCTGTGAGTGCCAGCGAACGTGACTGCGTGCATTGTGCGCACGTATGTGTGTGTCTCGGTGTGTGAGCGGCTGCTTCCTCACAGAACAGCGACAATTTCATCTGCTTGGTGCGTGCATGTAGGCTACGTTGCGTGTTTGTTTGTTACTGTGTGTGTACTGTATGTCTGTGTCTGTGCCCCCCCGCCCCCTCTGCAAACAAGAACATCGGAGATACAAACAGCGTCTATAAAAACTGTGTGTGTATGATGTTTTAAGCATTGTTTCACAAGCACTGGGTCTCGACCCACGGGTTGGTAAGCCCGGTGGGCGAGGTTAACGGGTGGGTCGCGGAATGGGACTGTGTGTGTGTGTGGCAATGTTGTGTATTGTAACTGCGTCTTCTATTGCAAACAGTGCTAAACTCTTCAATCAATCAATCAGTCTATACAATAACGTGAACTCCAGAAGTGAGCGGCGGCGCAGCCGCCACGATTTTCTAGTAACTTCAAACTTAATTTTAACCTTGATAGATTCAATGAAAACAACTCTCCTTTTTTCCGGTAACTCCTGACACCCTCCGAATACGTGAGCAGGCCGCGTTTTTTCGATAACTATTTTAATTTATTTTTTATAATCTTTTATTGTATTTAATCAATTTCATTTCCCCCAAAAATGACATGATTTACAAGCTCAGAGGGAGCATCAGGGTTCAACATTGAACCAAATTCAATGTTAGGACTTGTCCAAAACAAGTCCTATTTAAACCATTCAAAGCTTTATAGAGCAACAATATCACATCACTGCAGTGCAGCATTTACCATTTAAAATAAAACAACCACTGGAGAATAAAATATCTACAAAACATAAAAACAAATCCCTGAGTTTCATGGTGTCAAACAGAGTGAATCCATGAAGAGAATCATCATGAACAATGATCTGTGTTCCTGATTCTAAGAGTGTAGGGCAGTGGTTCTCAAAGTGAGGTCCAGGGACCCTCGGGGGTCCCTGAGGGGGTTCCAAATGGACCCTTACGGCAGTAACTCTGAGGACTCCCCTGAGCAAGCAGCTCTAGCAGGCTCTATTGGCTCAGTGGTAAGAAAAAAACAACAACAACAACATTAATTGCGACCGTCAGATCGCAGTTACTATCAAAACCTCCACCGAATGTCAGTCAGTCTAATAATAATAATAAAAATCATCTGCTCTTGTGCAGGAGACCTGGGTTCAAATCCCTGGTAGGACATTAAGGTTACATAGTTTAGCTTTCACAATATTTAAGTGTGCCTGCTATGCAATAGCAGAACACTTATTGTAATCCGCCATACTTAAGTCAGTCAGTCAGTAAGTAATGTTCTTGCAAATTTCTGCTCGTAATAACTGCCGCACAATTTACGCCACCGCCGCAATATATACATCAAAACGTGCGGCTCGGCCGGGGATGGTGTGCTATTACTTTTCTTTCCGATCCGCGTTACCATTGCGACGTAATTCGCAAAAAACGACGCCAAAAAACCCCATTGACTTAGAATGGGGGAAACTTCGGCACGTAATAACTGCCGCACAATTTACGCCACCCCCGCAATATATACATCAAAATGTGCGGCTCGGCCGGGAATGGTGTGCTATTACTTTTCTTTCCGATCCGCGATACGATTGCGATGTAATTCGCAAAAAACGACGCCCAAAAACCCCATTGACTTAGAATGGGGGACTCCGAAAAAAACCCAGAAACCTTGGCGCCACATAACTCTGCCATACTTTTGCCTAGCAACGTGATTTAAACTTTAAAATGCACACACAACTTTGGTCTTTTTCCGGCCAATAGGGATGAGCTGTAATTGATTAAGCCCCGCCCCCTCTGTAACAGGAAGTGTCCTTCGCCAAACAGGAAGTGCCTCTATAACTCATGAACCGTTTGTCGTACAGACTCGCGGCTGGTATCATAATTCTTTTTTTTCTCAAATTTTTTTTTTCTCAAATTTTTTTTCTCAAAGAATTTTTTTTCTCAAAATTTTTTTTTCTCAAAAATTTTTTTTTCTCAATTTTTTTTTTCTCAAAATTTTTTTTTCCTCAATTTTTTTTTTCTCAAAATTTTTTTTTTCTCAAAAATTTTTTTTTTCTCAAATTTTTTTTTCTCAAATTTTTTTTTCTCAATTTTTTTTTTCTCAAATTTTTTTTTTCTCAATTTTTTTTTCTCAAAATTTTTTTTTCTCAAAATTTTTTTTTCCTCCAATTTTTTTTCTCAAAAAACTTTTTTTTTCTCACAAAACAATTTTTTTCTCACAAAACAATTTTTTCTCAAAAAAACTGTCGTTAAAGTGCGACCCGTGATAACGGCCAAAATTGCGCCAAAACGCCACTAATTAGTCGAAATGGCTGTGGGTGGTGTCATGAAGAACCATAATGTTAAAGCTTATGCAAAAAATGCTAATGTTAAAAAATGTAACGCTAATGCTAACACCAACCGCTACACAAGGTTGCACAGACTTAGCGAGCTGCAGGCACACTTAAAATTTCTTGGAAATTTTCTTTTCTAGTTCTTTTTTTTTCTCAAAAAAATTTTTTTTTCTCAAATTTTTTTTTCTCAAATTTTTTTTTCTCAACTTTTTTTCTCAAAATTTTTTTTTTCTCAAATTTTTTTTTTCTCAAAAAATTTTTTTTTCTCAATTTTTTTTTCTTAAATTTTTTTTTCTCAAAACATTTTTTTTCTCAAAAAATTTTTTTTTCTCAAAAATGTTTTTTTTCTCAAAAATTTTTTTTTCTCAAATTTTTTTTTCTCAAAAATTTTTTTTTTCTCAAAAAATTTTTTTTTCTCAAAAACCTTTTTTTTCTCAAAAAACTTTTTTTTCTCAAAACTTTTTTTTTCTCAAAAATTTTTTTTTTCTCACAAAACAATTTTTACTAAAAAAAACTGTCGTTAAAGTGCGACCCGTGATAACGGCCGAAAATGCGCCAAAACGCCACTAATTAGTCGAAATGGCTGTGGGTGGTGTCATATGAAGAACCATAATGTTAAAGCTTATGCAAAAAATGCTAATGTTAAAAAATTTAACACTAATGCTAACACCAACCGCTACACAAGGTTGCACAGACTTAGCGAGCTGCAGGCACACTTAAAATTTCTTGGAAATTTTCTTTTCTAGTCCTACATATTTTCTCCAAATGTCACAAAAATCGATACACACGATCTATGGACTCATGCGATAAACATATTTAAACGATATTTTGATAGTCCATACCGTTCTTCCGTAACAGGGTTCCAAAGTTAGCGGGAGGAGCCCGTTTTGTAAGAAGTAGCCATAAATCACATTTCCACTTCGACCCATAGGGGGCACCACAAACGCGCAAAACGTAACCGTTTCATGCCAAAACGCGTTTTTCAGGGGGAACGACCCTCTCAAAACGAAACACAAACGATCTCGGGAGCGACGGGACAACGTAATCGCCTTGCGGAACTTGTGGGAGGAGCCTATTTCTTAAAAACAAGAAACCATATTGCTAATGCTAACACATGCTAATGCTAACAAATGCTAATGCTAACAAAGATGCTAATGTTAACACATACAAGGTTGCACACACTTAGCGAGCTGCAGGCACACTTAAAATTTCTTCGAAATTTTCTTTTCTAGTTTCATCTTACATTTCATTCAAATGCTTTACTTCACTGTTGGTTTGTTTTTTAACTCCAATTTCTGTATTCTTACAGGCTTATAACAGTGTTGTCTTCCATGGTCTGTTTAACCTTCTCTGTTCTCTCTTCATTTCCCTGAAACTATAAGCTCTGACATTGTTTCCTCACGGTTAGCATGTCAGGCTAAACAGTAGGGTTAGCATGTCAGGCTAAACAGTAGGGTTAGCATGTCAGGCTAAACAGTAGGGTTAGCATGTCAGGCTAAACAGTAGGGTTAGCATGTCTGGCTAAACAGTAGGGTTAGCATGTCTGGCTAAACAGTAGGGTTAGCATGTCTGGCTAAACAGTAGGGTTAGCACGTCAGGCTAAACAGTAGGGTTAGCACGTCAGGCTAAACAGTAGGGTTAGCACGTCAGGCTAAACAGTAGGGTTAGCACGTCAGGCTAAACAGTAGGGTTAGCACGTCTGGCTAAACAGTAGGGTTAGCATGTCAGGCTAAACAGTAGGGTTAGCACGTCTGGCTAAACAGTAGGGTTAGCATGTCAGGCTAAACAGTAGGGTTAGCATGTCTGGCTAAACAGTAGGGTTAGCATGTCTGGCTAAACAGTAGGGTTAGCATGTCTGGCTAAACAGTAGGGTTAGCATGTCTGGCTAAACAGTAGGGTTAGCACGTCAGGCTAAACAGTAGGGTTAGCACGTCAGGCTAAACAGTAGGGTTAGCATGTCTGGCTAAACAGTAGGGTTAGCACGTCAGGCTAAACAGTAGGGTTAGCACGTCTGGCTAAACAGTAGGGTTAGCACGTCAGGCTAAACCGTGGGTGGTGTCTTCAGCTGCAGCTCTTCACTAAGGATATGATCCAGTTGATCGATCATGTCAATCATTTCTGAACTGGCCTTGTTTCCCTTTCTCCGCACCGTGTCGATAACGTAGCGTGCTTTGTCTGCTCTGAGACTTTTCCCCATGGCTGCTTCATTTTCATCATCAGAGATGACATCCTTAGTCAGAAGTCTGTCCAGGAGAGAATGCAGGGTAGGCTCTGAGATTCCGTTAATGAACTGTTCCCTCACAGACTTCAGCTTCGCTGCCTCTCCATCGATCGGCTGTTGCTGAGTTGCAGAAGCACCTAGAAGGAGAAATGTATTTCATTATTCGTGTTGTAATTATATAATAAACCAAGATATGCTAATTATGTTAAAACACAAGGACACTTGGTAGAGGTTTGGGTTGTCTAGTTACTTTGTCATGATGGAACTAGTCCAATTGGTGAGGTATAAGTAAGGAAACTTGACTTCGGTCCATTATATCTCCCCTTGAATAATGGTATTGTGTGTTTTATATCATTTTCATCATTGATTAGTCACCTTTAAAACGAGGTACAGCTTGTAAGCATCGGGCATTCTTGGAATGAGCAACAAGCCAAACGTGTGGGTAGTTTGTCATAAGGCCTGTAATACTGGTGTGATGGTTAGATGTTAGACTTTAACATCTAACGGCCTCATCCGCTTGTGTTGGTTGATGACGAGGATCGACATCCTCCTCCTCACTGGGATCGACGTCCCCCTCATCAACCAACACAAGCGGATGAGGCCATGGACACCGGGCGTTACATTGGTGCCGTGACCCGCATCAGGTTTTCCTTTGGGAGGAGGTCAAAAGGGGGGTCAGTGTAATAGAGTGTCTCACTGCCTCAGCCTGATGACCTCAAAATCTAGTATCTCCCACAGCCCATAGGGATATCCCTTGGGTCTGATGGTTAAGATGTTAGACTTAAACATGGGAGACCCGAGTTCGAGTCCTGGGCATTACATTATACATATTATTGTTTACACTCAGTGTCCGGGTGCATAGTAGAGTGTGGAAGATCCATGTACGCAGCCACAACAGCTTGGCACCTCCTCCTCATGCTGGTCACCAGGATTTGTCGGCCAACGTGGTTCTGTTGGTCTCTCTAGCAAATGGGTTGAGGTCCAGACTCACGGCAGGCCATTCCATCCTCTCCACTCCCACATTCTGTGTGGGGGCGAGCGTTGTCATCCTGGAGGATAGCATTAGGTCCCAAATTCTGGCAGAACCCAAGCTCAGGTGCTAGGCACAACCTGTGACTGGCACACACCTGTGACTGGCACACACCTTCCAGCACTTGAAGCCCAAAACGAGAGTGAATGCCAGCAGAACAGTATACAGGCCATTTTGGCAAATTATTTGGTTGGCGCTACCCACACGTTTGGCTGTGTTGCTCATTCCACGAATGCCTGATGCTTACAAGCTGTACCTTGGGGCGTCATAGCTCAGGGGTAGAGAAACCGTTATTAGAGCACAAAGGGTTACCAAAGGGTTCCCAGTTCGAATCCATGCTCCCCCTGAGTTAATGTCGAAGAGTCCTTGAGCAAGACTCTAAACCCCTATTTGCTCCCGGTGAGTAGGTTGGTGCCTTGCATGGTTTCCTCCAAAACCGGTGTATGAATGTGTGTGTGAATGGGTGAATGTAATGCACAATCTATGTAAAGCGCTTTGGATAAAAGCGCTATATAAATGCACCATTTACCATTTGCCTTGTTGTAAAGGTGACTAATCAACTATAATGATATGAAACACAATACCAATTGGTATTATTAAAGGGGAGATATACACTGCTAATCAATAAACTATAGGCAGATATATTCCTATGTTCATAAATGAGCTCAGCTGCCATGCAATTTTTAAAAACATGCTTTAATTAATTCATCTAACCGTAAGGACGTGTAAACTCACCTGGCTGAAGAGAACGTCTCCAACTGGTGGTTCCTTCGTCCGATGCATCACTTCTCTGCTTTGTGACTGTGAAAGAGATGGAAATTCAACTACTGTCTCCTTCTACATCGCTGAAAATCCTGATATTACACAGATGATTCCAAGCAATTAGTAAACTGTAAATCATATGATTTGCTCCTACCGGTTTCCTTTTTGCTCGAGCCCCGCGGAAACTGACTGAGTCGTTGTAGTATGCTGGGCCTTTTCACTTTCCTGCCCACCAAGTCACCTGACACAATAACAACAGATAGGCATCATCTTTCAGACAGAAATACACTGCAAAAGTACAAACGTTAAAGTAGACATTTGTGACTTTATACATACCTTGTCGAATCATGTCAGTCCATGCAGTATCATCAGCACCACTCATTTTCAGATGAAATGTGAATGGCGGTGGCTGCTCGTAGTAAGCTTCAAAGAAGCCTCTGATGTAAATTGGTTTCAGGGTGAAAGGCAAGTACTGCAAAGACACATAACATTAGTAATCAACATTCACATTCAATGCATTTTGATATGTTCATTGCTAGAATCTACCCACAAACACACCTCAGGATAAATGGCTCCTCTATCTACACACAAACACACCTCAGGATAAATGGCTCCTCTATCTACCTACAAACACACCTCAGGATAAATGGCTCCTCGTGGCTCACTCATCAGATGGTAGTTCTCCTCTGCCAGCAGGCAGAGCAGATTCTTGTCAATCTTATTGAAACGTCCCTTCGTCATCTTCTTGATGTCCTGCCACACACAAGGACAACAGGTGGACCAGGTTACGACAAAAGGAGAGAAGGGAAGACAACATTACTGATGGCCATTTTAGTCAATAAGAACCTTGTTTTTTAGGCCTCTTAACCTTGTTGTAGACAACCAAGGCTGTTATGTAATTAGCCAGTAGATATGCCCCTCCCAAAAAGCTGTTGTCCAATGCTAGCTTAGAATAACTTCCTGCTTGCCAAGGTTTGCCTTGGCAACAGCCTTGGCAAGCAGCCGGTTGCTAAGCTAGCATTGGACAAAAGCTTTTTCGGGAGGGGCATAGCTACTGGCTAATTGTCAAGAGAGTTCTTAATCCCTTTAAGTGCCTATCCCGGACTAGTTCGGGATATTCGGGATCAAAAATTTTTTTTATTTGCTATTTTACTTACCCCGAGCTGCTTGGAGCAACGTGGGTGGTCCCGGCTCGCTAGCCGCTAGCCATTCTACTCTGTCCGCCGATATATTCCATTGAAAATGGTTTAAAATAAAGTTTAGACCCCCCCAATGTTCACCCAATGTTCATTGTAGGCGGCGCGACGTATTCCATGGTGCCTCTCCCGAACTAGTCCGGGATATTTAATGAAAATGAATAAAATGATAAGAGGCCTTCTGAAGCCTGGCCTCATTTTTCTAGCTACTAGCCGAAAGCTAACAACGTCCCGGCCGGACGTTATTTGCGAACGCAATCGCCAATCTCCGCCTAATCCAATGAAAGACCACATCTTTGAAGGCTTATATCTCTGGATTGTGTCTTTAGGTAAGCGGCGCGAGGTTTATTTACGGCGAAATCACCCAAAAATGATCTTTTAGATGACAAAATGGGAATAGCCATTCTGTTAGCATTATCATCCGGGACATTTCCATGACGTGCATGAACGTGCACACGTGAGGTCCTGGAAGGTGAGGTCCTGGAAGCTAAAGCGCTCGCCTATGAGAGATACCCTGGCATTCTATGGCCCCTAGAGGGCGCTGGCACAGAATGAGTTAATCTTTCTCCTTTCACTTTTCAGGGAGCTCCTTTGCAATCTACCCTTCAATAGAGCTCTAAAGGTGTATTATTTTAAACATGATTATCATGTACAACGTTTGTCTCCATTTCGGTGGCCTCCTCACTTTAATATGAGATGCGTTGCAGCTGGTGGGGAAGATGCGGAAAGTGTGAGTGTCGATAGCACTCCCCAGATCCTCGTAGAGCAGCACCGCTCCGTGGTGTTTCTCCTGCGCTGTGTCCAGGACGATGGCACCCACAGGTGACAGGGAGGACACCGGCCACTTCAGATGACTACCAGAGGACTGGACTCTCTCTATGACGGGATCCTTGCCTTTGATGTGTAGAACACCAAAGACCTTCTCTTTCTCCTGGCCTGCAGGTGAAGATACAGAGAAGGAGGGATGGAGAATCAGTTTTATGCATGAATAACAAAAAAAGCCAAAGACAGACAACTTTTGTTTGGTACTGCATTGATATTTTGTGCTTTATGTATTGATATTTGTGTTGTGACTTTACACTTATGAGCGTTGACTGTTTATGACACTGTATGTATATATTCTCCTCTTTGTTGTGCCTTTCTATTTTTTACTGTACACAAAAGTATTTTTTTCCCCCTTTTTCATCTATCTATCTATCTACAATAGTGTAACAAAAATATCACTTATATACTGGTATATAGTATATGAATTTGCCATATTTTTGGAAGATGTTTAGTTTTACATTCAATAATAAATATGTCAGAGGCAGCATATATTCATACCAGCCAGGCACAGAGAGTAATACATATGTCAGAGGCAGCATATATCCATACCAGCCAGGCACAGAGAGTGGGGAAGCTGAATGAGCTTGACAGCAGATGGATCCTTGTCGACTGTCTGCACGTTGAATATGGGACCAGCGATCCTCCAGGGGTCCTGGATGAACTTGTTGAACATGGACCAGGACAGGATGGAATAACGCACCAGAACTCCCTCTGACGCGTCAAATATCAAACCTGTTAACGCACACTCATATGTCCCCTCTCCTTCCAGATGAGCCCTAAAGAATGCACACACGCGTACGTACGCACACATGCACAGTCACACACACACGCCAAATTGATAATTCTTATAAGGAATGAAATATAATATAATGAAACCAGATAAGCAGATGATTTCAAAGTGATGTCCAGACTCACTGCAAGCGTCCTCTGGAGAGTTTCTCAGGGATGATCTTCTTGTTGCCGCAGCTCTACCAAGCAAACACAGGATAAATGTCAGTCTGTCACTGATCAGCGCACCTCCTCACATCAAAGCTTCTACAGTAGAAATATCTTAAATCCAATCAACAGCTACCGAGTGGGACAGTCCCTTTGAATAACAGAATGAGTGCAACTGCTATTTGTAAGAAGAATGTTCTTCATGAATAGCCAACAGGCTACTATTTAATGAAGGAAAAAGAGGGCTGCTCGCGCACCCCAAGCATATGATGCATATCAAGAAGAGTATTTGTTTGATCAAACTGACCTGCTGGACGTGTTGGCATTTTTCACAGCATGGTCTGAAGTACAGCTGATCTGGAGGGACAAAACATAACATTTACACAATATCCATCCATCCATCCATCCATCCATCCATTCTCATCTCCCACCTACCATTGTCATAGTCATCCAGATCAGGTCTCTTCAGCTCTGCAGGAAGACATTAAAGAGAAAACAGTTCATTATGTGTAATCCTTCATGTTGTATTCACACCAACACTTACAGTTCATTATGTGTAATCCTTCATGTTGTATTCACACCAACACTCAGTTCATTATGTGTAATCCTTCATGTTGTATTCACACCAACACTCACAGTTCATTATGTGTAATCCTTCATGTTGTATTCACACCAACACTCAGTTCATTATGTGTAATCCTTCATGTTGTATTCACACCAACACTCAGTTCAGTATGTGTAATCCTTCATGTTGTATTCACACCAACACTCACAGTTCATTATGTGTAATCCTTCATGTTGTATTCACACCAACACTCAGTTCATTATGTGTAATCCTTCATGTTGTATTCACACCAACACTCAGTTCATTATGTGTAATCCTTCATGTTGTGTTCACACCAACACTCAGTTCATTATGTGTAATCCTTCATGTTGTATTCACACCAACACACAGTTCATTATGTGTAATCCTTCATGTTGTATTCACACCAACACTCAGTTCATTATGTGTAATCCTTCATGTTGTATTCACACCAACACTCAGTTCATTATGTGTAATCCTTCACACCAACACTCAGTTCACTGTAGTGTTAAATGTCTTACCTTCCTCTCCACTGTTTATCTTCATCATCTTCATCATCATGTTCATGCAGTCGTCTGTAGAGTAAAGACAGTGGACAGTTAGTGGATCAGAGGCAGCTTGGAGGCTTACAGTGTAAAATATTAATATGATCCATGACTCACCAGAACCCTCTTCCTCCTCTTCTTCTTCTTCCTCCTCTTCCTCCTCTGATGAGATGTCAGACAAATCCTAACAAATGGAGGAGAAATCATAAAACACAACTTTAAGCAAGATTCAGTCTAGGAAATTAACATTCAGAAGGTTACAGCATCTTTTAAGTTACTTAATCAGTAAACCCTGTTGAATTATTCTGCTGATTATTGATTTCTGGCAAATCACTTACAGTAACTCATTTAAGATGTTGATTATCCAAAGATCCAAAGATATCTGAACGTTTGGCCTGTTCTGGTGACAGACAAATGACAGTAATTTTGATGTTTATTAAACATAAAATAAACCAGTGTTCTGATGGAGATGGAGAAATGTGATGGTGAAATTACCCGAATAAACATTGAACCGAGATTGTTGTTTAAAATTAATTTAAATTAATTAACTAAACATGAATGTGATGCCATGAGACGTTAGTTGGATGTGATTTTTACAAGATTAATTGTATTGTAGATGTTTTGAGAGAATAGCACAATGTGTTTTTCTCTCATTTCATCAAATCTCTCTCTTCTCTTGTCGAAGGAGATTCTGGGAGTCCTACTTGAATAATGACTATCATAGTTACATAGTTCTGATTGTGTCCATTGAGTGGTTGTTATTATTATCATGTTAACGTATTGAATCCAACCAATGCATCTGCACTGACACAAAGGTTCAAATGTTGACCTAAACTAGAGTTTCATTATGAACACTCACCATCACGTCAGCGTCTGCCTGGGTAGGAACTTCACTCATGGTCTCATATCCTGAAGAGGACGCAGGATGCATCCTCTTCAACCAATCAGAGACCTTCTTGTCAGGTGACCAGCTGGATACACTTCCTCTCTCAGATGGTGTTTCAACACTCACTGGAACACAAGACAACAAACTTTTACAATGATAATAATACAACTAGTAAGACACCTCAGGGTGACTTGCGACCTCAGGGTGACATGCGACCTCGCCCTAAAGGGCGATGTGGTCACAGTCACAGTGGAAAGAAATAACGCACCAGGCTTTGATATAAACTGATTCAAGGTGGTGGTTATAGTCTCAGATACCACGGCAACCAGCCAATCAGAATCAAGGAATGGAACTAGCCGTTTTAGAATAACCAGTAAGACGCCTAAGGGCAACAAGCGACCTCGCCCTAAAGGACGAGCTCGCACCATGCCATGTCTTGGCCATCCAGTGATGTATATTGGACCAGTTACCCATATATGGAGATCCATGTACTGTATATGGAGATATGCTGTGAGACCCCAAACATGCCTTCTCAGTTAGGCCTATTCGTTATGTGAGTCCTATGACGTTTATGACATCTGACATCATACATACAATCCCTTTTATGCCCATATATGGAGATCCCTGTATGTAGAACCAGCCTAACAGATATGGGCTTCCTCCAAAAATGGGCATTCCCATATGAAGTCCTGTTAGATATGGGTTTAATATTGATGGATTGATGGATCTCCATATAAGGGCATAATAGGGATTCTGTTAGTGTGGTTCCCCTGACATCACAGTGATGTTAGAGCATGATGTTGTGTAGCAGCTCCTTAATGTAAAACCCAGACATCTTGTCAGTCTTACCTGTCTTATCTGCTGCAGCATCACTGGGCTCTTTGTCTTCTCCAGATGACTCCAGTTCAACCAGTTCTTTTACATAGTTGAATGGGAAAAGACCCTCCTTGCCATTCAAGCTGCCTTTCCACCAGCAAGGTTCAACCTGAAGGCACAAGACATAAAGAATTGTTTATTCTCCTGTACTCCCAGTTAGTCTTTAGGAGTGACATTGATTGACAGGATCAGACATTACTAGAGGATCAGCCCAGGTTAGAAGGTTTGAGGATGAAACAAGAGAGGTGAGGTTGATGTCTGTCTAACAAACTACGATCAATTGACAGGACATGCAAATATCCATCCACCTTCAACCGCTTATCCAGAGTCGGTCGTGGGAGACCAGTAGCCTTGCACCATTACCAGTATACCAGTATATATAGACCAGTAACACCATTACCAGTATACCAGTACATACAGACCAGTAGCACCATTACCAGTATACCAGTACCTATAGACCAGTAACACCATTACCAGTATACCAGTATATATAGACCAGTAACACCATTACCAGTATACCAGTACATATAGACCAGTAACATCATTACCAGTATACCAGTACATATAGACCAGTAACACCAGTACCAGTATACCAGTACATATAGACCAGTAACACCATTACCAGTATACCAGTACATATACAGTAGACCAGTAGAACCATTACCAGTATACCAGTACATACAGTATATACCAGTAGTACCATTACAGTATACCAGTACATATAGACCAGTAACACCAGTACCAGTACATAAACCATGAATGACTTCAATGAGCAGCTCTCCTAACTCCACATTGTACATAAACAACATGCATAAAAGCTATAATTAACCCCATTTGTATTATTATTTTTCTATTTTCAAGTTATTTATCCAGTAACATACAGTCTTCCTGCTGTTTAGTGTGTTAGCCAGGTGAGGGTAATAAATGTACCTTTTTGATGATGTCAATGATGTCTCCCTTTTTGAACTCCAGATCCTCCTCATTCTGTGACCAGAAGTCATACAAGGCCACACACTGCCTCTTGTACTGCTCTGTAATGACAAACACAGCACACAATACAGCAGTTAGACCACTGGTCTGCTCTACGACAGAGAAGATTACAGACATCACTGTGTGTGTGTGTGTGTGTGTGTGTGTGTGTGTGTGTGTGTGTGTGTGTGTGTGTGTGTGTGTGTGTGTGTGTGTGCGCGCGCGTGCGCGATAACATCAGCCTTTTCATTTGATTTGATTACTTCCTACTTTCTGTTCTATATTATTATTATTATAACACCATTAGTACCATAAAGGTAGAGTCAATGACGTCACCACCCACATACAGCATGCAACCATTAACCAATGGATGAACTGTGAAACGGTGACATAACAGACCAATCCTTTAAACCAGGGGTGTCAAACTGCCATTTCGCGGGCATTTTGCGGCCCGCGAAGAGGTCCAATGCGGCCCGCGACGGACCCCCGACCGACCTTTTTTTTTTTTTTTTTTTTTAATGTGTTCTACTATTGACGTTTACCGCTGTCGATCGTCAAATTCCGCTCCGTTATTCAGTAGTAGTGGAGCAGCTA
Source organism: Nannobrachium achirus (assembly GCF_963921795.1). NCBI lineage: Eukaryota > Metazoa > Chordata > Actinopteri > Myctophiformes > Myctophidae > Nannobrachium > Nannobrachium achirus. The sequence goes on from NC_137827.1 coordinate 3,749,719, forward strand.
GAATCAAACTTTGCAGCCAATAGCCTACACTTGGCACCTTCTCACTTCAACACTTACTGCTGCTGCCTGGACGACCTCATTAGTCGTCTCAATTGGTCTCAGCTGCCTTGAGACAATACATCAGAGAATCAATGGAATGTTCTCATACACACACACACACACACACACACACACTTGCACTATACTTTCTCTCTGTTTCTCTCCCTCTCTCTCTCTGTGTTTCTCTCTCTGTGTTTCTCTCTCTCTCACACACACACACACACACACTTGCGCTGGCTATGCTTTCTCTCTGTTTCTCTCCCTCTCTCTCTCTCTGTTTCTCTCTCTCTCTCACACACACACACACACACACACACACACACACACACACACACACACACACAGTTACTTTTTTTATATTTAGTATGTGCAGAAATCGGACAATTCATGAAGGATTTTCCTAAATATTATACTCAGTGTGAATGGATGTTATACCAGCATTGTTTTTCAGTCTGTTGGCAGTCAGTTCTATAACTACAGTACTTATGAACAATAGCTAATTTATACAATTTGAAGTGAAAGAGATGACCTTTTTAACATCCCAACATTCCTGCATTTACATAAGCAGTTTCTGTTAGCTAATGGGTGGCTGTTTGTAGTTATGGTTGCTAATGTGTGGCTATTGTTCTGAGGTTTCAGCTCACCTGAGTTTCAGCTTGTATAGTTACATTTGTATTATGCAGGCCTACTTTCAGCAATCACATTTGTTGTTTCTTAATAGTAGAACAAAACATTCAAGTTGCAACAAGCATGGAATAAGAACACAACATTTTCCATTTTCATGTGAAAAGGACACAGCAGCTCATCAGCGACATCTCTCTCTCTTTCTCACTGGCTCGCTCGCTCACTCTCTCTTTCTCTCATTATCTCTCTCTCTCCCCCAGAGCAAAGTTGCACAAAATAAGTGCACAAAAATAACTGAGTAAAATAAGCTGTTTGGCACAACATATCTCTGTGAGCAGGCTTTCTCTGTAATGAACCTGAATAAAACCAAACTGCGCTCACAGCTGACACACAGCCATCTAAATGACATCATGATAGTGCAAACCTGTCAGAAATTTGTCCCTGATATGGACAAGTTGGTTAAAGCAAAGAGATGTCAGGTGTCTGGAAAAAACAAGTAAAAGTATTGAGATGCTTTGAGCTGAGCTGCTGCTGGGTTATTTTTCTTCTATTTTTAAGAAATAAGTAGATTTTGCATTAAGCCTTGAGTGTCCTTATTTTGTATTGACATTTACATTTTCTTTTTTGCTAGTATTTTTAAAGAAACAAATTGATGTTGCATTATTAAGCATTGAGTGTCTTCATTTTTTATTGACATTCCATTTTTGTACATGTGTCAATTCAATAAAAAAACTAAACTGAGTTCATTGTCTTGAGTTTGATTGCTGAAGGTAGGCCTGCATAATACAAGTGTAACTAAGCTGAAACCTCAGAACAATAGCCACACATTAGCAACCATAACTACAGATAGCCACCCATTAGCTAACAGAAACTTCTTATGTAAATGATGGAATGTTGGAATGTTAAAAAGGTAATCTCTTTCACTTCAAATTGTATAAATTAGCTATTGTTCATAATTACTGTAGTTATAGAACTGAAAGGGTAATCTCTTTCACTTCAAATTGTATAAATTAGCTATTGTTCATAAGTACTGTAGTTATATAGTTAACTGCCAACAGACTGAAAAACAATGCTGGTATAACAGCCATTCACACTAAGAATAATAGTTTGGAAAATTTACAAATTATAGCAGAGACTCAGAGACTATCAGGAATTTAATTATTCTATTATCAAATGGTTTATTCTTATTGGCACTTCTTAAAGGAGTAGTTCACCCCCAAAATGCCATGGAGCCAATGGAGACTCATTCCTAAAACAGAAATTTGATTACAATAAATGTATGCCTATAATGTGGGAAGTGTACTATTATCACATTTTTGTCTTGTAATGCGACAAATAAAATAAAAATATATTATTGAACTCAAGTCTCCATGGCGTGAGTAATCAAAGAAAGGGATGAACTACTCCTTTAAACAAATAGCATCTCTCGTACCTAACTGCAACTGTAATACCAATAATGAAAGTTGCTATTTTACTTAATAATTAACACAATTTGTAAAATGATATACTGCTATACTGCTTGCTATAGCAGTGGCTGAGACAACAGGAAGAAAAACAGAAAAACATGTGCGCGAGACTGAGTGTGCATGACATCCGACCCGCGACTGGTTGCGGCCCTCATCAAGTCACCCTCACCCCAAAATGAGTTCGACACCCCTGCTTTAAACACTACTCAGGCTGAATGGTGAGCAGGGTAATTAATAATAATAATAATGATTAAAGCTGCAAGCAGCATTTACTGAGCCCTCACACGTCTGTGTACAATAGGAGCAAATATCGACCAATCAGAACTGGGTGCAGCAGAGCTGATTGCAACTGTAGGTCGCAGTTAACTATCAGGACCGTCACAGCTTGTCCATATACGTCCGTCCGTCCGGACGGACGTATACACTTTTGTAAGGTCTATCTGTGGGTTTGTCGCTCTGACATCATGCTCTGACGTCACTGTGATGTCAGGGGAACCACTCAAACAGAATGGGTTTGCCGCTCTGACATCATGCTCTGACTTCACCGTGATGTCAGGGGACCCACACAACAGAATCCTTTTTATGCCCATATATGGAGTTACCTGATGTCATCAATATTAAGCCCATATCTAACAGGACTTCATATGGGAATGCCCATATATAGAGGCCACATCGGCCACATACCACATTAACAGAATCCATATATGGCCAAGACAGCCCATGTGTGGCTGGTGGGCATAAAAGGGATTGTATGTATGATGTCAGATGTCATAGACGTCATAGGACTTTCACATAACGAATAACTGAGTAAGCATGTTTGGGCTCTCACAGCATATCTCCATATACAGTACATGGATCTCCATATATGGGTACCAGGGGTTTAATAAAATAATTTTCAACAAGTCCATTGAGGCCACTGATGACTCGTTGGCAAATAATAGAAACTATGACATATCACCCAATCAGAGGAGGGGGCTGGGCTAATAATTCCAAACATGGACAAGGACTTTCAATTGAATCAAGTGACGCATCGTATGACTCTCTGCAACAAACTGTTCTAAAGTTATGGCAAACGATAGAAACTATAACATATATCGACCAATCAGAAGAGGAGGTGGGCTACGTTAATCCAATGAAGGACAAGGACTTTGAACCAAGTCCAATGACACCACCCACAAGTCTGAACGACAAACCATTGAAGTATAGGAAGAATTTGGAACTATCAAAAATCGACCAATGAGAAGAGGGGCGGAGCTCAGTTAGCAAGTCCAATGACACCACCCACAATTCTGAACGGCAACCTTTGAAGAGCTATACATGGGTTGCATTTGTAGTCCTACACCAGCCATGTTGAGGACCCACACAGGTGTTCTGATTGGCGTAGAACATTAGTTCTGTGCCAATCAGAACACCTGTGTCGGTCCTCAACATGGCCGTTTAGGACTACAAATGCAACCCATGAATTGGAGAAAATAGGAACTATCAAATTTCGACAAATCAGAAAAGGGAGTGGAGCCAAATTACACCAATAAAGTACAATGACTCTGATCTGATTCCAACGACAACCCCCAAGTTTGTATGTCAATCAGATGGGAAGTTACATAGAAGAATATAGAATTATAGATCAGCTATTTTCACTTCTTGTTTGCCGAATGGAGTCTGACGCTTCACCGTGGTTACATGTGACAAAACTCAGGCTTTTGATAATTTTTCATCGTTAAGGTGCTTTGTGTATGCTGAGAGAATTTGAAGTGATTCTGACCATCCCCCTGTAAACATAAAACATGTATAAGACCCTATTTGGACTGCAGGGTGATGTTTGTTATTTTATTAATGATAACACGAGGGTTATAATCTGGACTAGACAGGATGTTATTTTATTAATGATAACATGAGGGTTATAATCTGGACTAGACAGGATGTTATTTTATTAATGATAACATGAGGGTTATAATCTGGACTAGACAGGATGTTATTTTATTAATGATAACATGAGGGTTATAATCTGGACTAGACAGGATGTTATTTTATTAATGATAACATGAGGGTTATAATCTGGACTAGAAAGGATGTTATTTTATTAATGATAACATGATGGTTATAATCTGGACTAGACAGGATGTTATTTTATTAATGATAACATGAGGGTTATAATCTGGACTAGACAGGATGTTATTTTATTAATGATAACATGAGGGTTATAATCTGGACTAGACAGGATGTTATTTTATTAATGAAAACATGAGGGTTATAATCTGGACTAGACAGGATGTTATTTTAATAATGATAACATGAGGGTTATAATCTGGACTAGACAGGATGTTATTTTAATAATGATAACATGAGGGTTATAATCTGGACTAGACAGGATGTTATTTTAATAATGATAACATGAGGGTTATAATCTGGACTAGACAGGCACCATTTACCAAGGCATTACTAAAAATATAATCTCTCGAGACAGCCTCAGAGAACGCTACGAGAGACAGACCGATAGGTGTCGCCCTTTCTTCTTTGACGATGCGTTCCCAGATTGCTAAAAATATGACTTATTGCTAAACAAGTTAGCACTACTCACTAATGGTGAGCAGGGTAATTAATGCACACATATATTACATATTATAGTTAGATATGTGTCATTCCATGGAAAACTATTCAGGCAGCGTTTTCCTTTTACTGGAAATATGTACAAAAAGGTCGGCACTGCTCCACAATCATGCGTAAGCACACACACTTTCTGGGATAATTATTTTTTTCTTTTTTTGGGGGGGCGTGAGGTCTGGAAGATAAAAAACATTATACTGACCCTAACAGTGTCAGCTAATTTTCTACATCATTTGTTTAAAGGGATATTCCACTTTCAACAGGGAGCAGTGGAAGGGCCTCTCTCCCCACACACACCCATTGTAACTTCAAACTCCATTTTAACCATGATAGATTCATTAAAAACACCCATTATTTTTTTCTGGTGACTCATATTACCCTCCTGATACGTGAGCAGGCCGTGTTTTTTCCATAACTTTTTTCATTTATTTTTAATAATTATTTGGGAAAATGGAAAAAATGAAATACCAAAAAAATATTATTAAAAATAAATTAAAAAAGGAAAACCACAGCCTGCTCACGTATTAGGAGGGTAGTATGAGTCACCAGAAAAATAATGGGTGTTTTTAATGAATCTATCATGGTTAAAATAGAGTTTGAAGTTACAATGGGTGTGTGTGGGGAGAGGCCCTGGGCCTGGAGGGCCTGATAACATTTACATCAAATATCTAAATATTCAATCAAGCTAATTAAAAACTGTTCAGGGTGTTCATAAAAGCCTGATTAGATGATGAAATTACCAAAAGTCTTTTTTTTTTAAAGTGAAATATCCCTTTAATTATTTGACACTAACATAAATATGACACTTTACTCCAGAGAGGAGAAAATACAGTGCAGGTCAGGACTGGGGAAGTAGACCTTGACATGGAGTTAGACCCAGGACACAGAAAATAGCAGAGGATGTCATAACTAAATTATCCATAACTATTGGATATATATTGATTAGATCTAAGCAGTGGCGGCCGGCAGGGGGGGCTAGCGGGGCGATTGCACAGGGCGGCACTTTGCGGGGGCGCATGAAGAAGAAAAAGAAAAAAAAAAGTAGAGTGAAGGCCGTGCAAACCAGTCCACTCCTTGTCTGTTTATATCAGACCGAATACAACAACACCACCTGGTGGTAGTGAAAGAGGCTGGCAGCTCCAAGCAATACACTACGAACCGCCACTGGATCTAAGAACTATCATCGTTGTTTTGACATTTTCAGCATTGAGCAGCACCATGTATTTTTATAAACCTCAGCAGGATTTAGAAGACATTTGTAGAATTGTCCTCAGGTCTTAATGGGTTAAACCAAGATAAATAAGCAGAACATTCACTCCTAATGGACTTCATTGTACTGTAATCTTTAGTCCATAATATTAATTTACACAAAGTGTAATTATGTTCAATAGAACCAGTATAATAGTTTGGTTTTTAATCATTTAAAGACAAAGACAGAATGCATTATCAGAATTAATGCATGTAAAATAATGATCACAATGTTTGAAAGAGTAACGTGGCTTAACTTGTCTTTGGGGCTTTTATTTAGGAAAACAGATATGTGTGGACGTTTTATTTTGAAAAACCATGACAGGGTTTCGTTTTTGGAAACTATTTATGATCATTTTCATAAACTTCAACCAATCAGAAGAGGGGGCAGGTATAAGAAACACCAATGAAGAACAAGGACTCTAAACTGAATACAATAAGGCCACTCACAAGTGGCTACGAGAAGCAGGTCAAATATAACTTTTAATCGATTAAAGACCCAATGCAATGACTATTTTGGCATTTTATTTTGAAGTTTCAGTTTGAAAAGGAAGCCTGTGTGTTTCTGAACCAATCCGAGGGGACCAGCCCTTCAGGCGATGGGATTTAAAATCTGAGTAATGGGAGTAATGGGAGCCAGCAATGGGAAACAAACAGGTGAATGTAATCAAAGGTTCATTTATATGCAAGCGGACCTGTCTATGGCTGTGTCCGAAATGCAGAACACGTTCCCTACTCCCTAACCCTAAATGAGGGATCCAGATGTAGTGTACTACAGTAGTGAACAAATCAGCGCATTTCGAACACTACTCCGTCTCCTGGTTGCGTCATGGCTGTCGCACAGTTAAAACGCTCTACTTGGAGGCTTTTGGAGCAATAAATAATAGCCGATCTACAAGCTCTCAACGGGGGCGC
>NC_137827.1:3756814-3811033 GCF_963921795.1 Nannobrachium achirus
TACTTTCACAATTGAAACCTCCTACTGTTGTACGAGTGGGGACCGTCATTTTAAAAAAAGGTTCCAAGTAAAATATGGAGATTTTATGACGGCACAGTAAGTGACATAATAGTACTGACATCATGGACTGGCCTCCTATATAAATGGTCTCATGTTCAATAAGACTGTTTTACAGAGCAAGGCGGTAAAAGTATTGTTTCAAACGGTGTTGTTGCTGATGGTCTGTCAAATAATGCACTGTACAGTGAAGCTGCGAGGAGCCCCAAATATTGCCAATGGTGTTGCTGTATCGGTGGGACACAAAGTGTACATATTTGGAGGTTACGATTGGAAAACTCAAATCAAAGTGTACGTCTTCAACACAGTGTCTCTGAGATGGAGGACGTTGCCCCCAGTGACGACTACAACAGGAGAACGACCCTCTGAGGTTCCCTGTGATCGCTGTGGCCACACAGCTGTGCTCATTGAAGATATGGTCTACCTCTGGGGAGGGTTTGGTCAGTATGGGCGTTACGACAACATGCTTTATGCATTTGATGTCTATGCCCACAGATGGATCATGACTAGGGTTTCTGGGACCGTTCCAGAGGGGAGAGAGGGCCACTCAGCCTGTGTGTTGGGGAAGATCATGTATTTCTATGGAGGAGAGATCCAGGATAGAAGCACTAATGACATCTACAAGCTGGACACCACCACGATGGTCTGGTCCTTAATTAACACCAGAGGCCCTCTGCCTCCTGAATCATCACATCACTCTGCCACCATCATTGGGACAAAGATGTTTGTATTTGGGGGCATAGGGGACGAGGGGGACTACTACAACATCAGAGTTTTTGACACGGTGACAGACTTTTGGCTGGCATCTTCCAGAAGAACTCCGGCATCATTTAGCCTTTGCCTACAATGGAGAGCTGTACATATTTGTTGGTGAAGTCCCTAAAACATTAACCTGCAATAGTATGTGGAAGTTTAGTCCAGATACCTTCTCCTGGAAGGAGGTTAAGCCCAAGGTGAATGACTCATTTTGGAGGACAAGGGGCTGCTGTTGCATTGTGGGAAGTCGTGTCATCATCTTTGGAGGACATGAAGGAAACGACACACCCAACGATGACCTGTACATCCTAGACTTGAGTCCTAGTCTTAAGACGCTCTGCAAGCTAGCAGTTATTCAGTACGATCTGGAGCAGTCAGAACTCCTACACAACATCAGGTGGGAACTGGCAGCCATGACTGATGGAGAATTGGAGGACTCTGATGGAGAATTGAGCATCACAGTTGAAGCCCCACCCCGTCCTCTGGTGTCGGAAGCGTTTTCCCCTATTTAAAGCTATACTATGTAACTTTTTTAATAAAACAAATCTTAAAATTGTCCTAATTATTAAATCTCTAAAGTTTTAGAACACCCACTCTGTTCATTTCAGCCCCCAAAGCCTTTTTTTTATATGTGTTCTACTGAGCCCTGGTGGCCGTGACCGGGGCTGTTTTTCCCGTCAAAATTACGTCATATGCATCATTCTGTACACGCGTCTCCCTACCGGCCAATCAAAGCCCAGATCATACACTGCCGAGCTCTTCAGGAAATACACTGCAGTGTTTACAATGGGCTAGGAGTCTAGCATGTATCTCCCCAACCGAGGCTCGTAGAGGGACACGAAAGACCTCTATGGATAGGTCTCGGCGAGGCGAGGCGGACGCGGTGGTCTGAAGGCCCGGTCCGCAGCGAAAAACTGCCGAAAAAAGCAGACGCGACCGCGGTTTGCTATAACGCTACTGACCACTAGTTGAGCAACTTACACAGTATAGCTTTAAACTTTTTTAAGCCTCGGACAATGCCACCCCGGCTTGTGAGGAATCATGACCATATTATTATTATTTTTTAATGCAACGATTAATTAGAAAGCTGAACAAAAGGCAGGGTACAACACTGTGTACATAATTGTTGTCAAAACTGCAGAAACTACAATCCCAGAAATCATTGCGAATGACATCTATTTCCTGGAATATATCCCATAACTCACGCCCAGTTTATTCATCCAGGCCAGCATATGGCCTGACATGTAGTGATTTTCATCTCTGTGGACGCTCTTATCGTCATCTTTAAAACAGTGCATCATATTTGTAAAAGAAAGACACACAAGCTATTTCCTGAAGAGACGCAAGATGCACTGTGATTGGCCGGTAGTGTATCATGTGTGTATGATCCGCAATGTGATTGGCCAACGTATACACAACGTATACGGATGATGCAGATGACGTAATTTTGCTGGGAAATCCCGCCCCTGTCAAGGCTAAGTAGAAAACATATAAAGAAAAGGCTTTTGGGGCTGAAATTAACGGAGTGGGGGTTCTAAAACTTTAGCGATTTAATAGTTAGGACAATTTTAAGATATGTTTTTTTTCCCCTGTATATTAAGTTAATGGGACACCAACTCTAGCGGCTGATAACACCAATTTAGCCTTGTGTCAGAAAAGGTTATCATACCAAAATATAATCTACAGATATAGAGCTTTTCAAAAATGCCCCCCTTCGCATACCGACATCTCGTATGGCCCATGGACTATCAACAGGGTTCCTCACAGTTACTACATCTACCAAAACAATTGCCGTAACGACGGCGATATGATTACTGTACTAAAATACTTCACACTCCACTGACATCTCATAGGCAGATATTATATTCTTTACTACACAAACATTTGTTACTAATTACTCAGTCAACTTTGTTTGTGCAGACTCAGAGGTCCATTAAAACAACAAAACAACATAAAAAACACTTTACATACAAAAAGAACACCCGTAAAACATAACATCAGCTTTAAATCCATCTGTCACGTGATGTGTGGACGCACCCCAAAGGGCATCATGACGGGGATTCGAACCTGCGACACGCTGTCAGTGTGTCATTGCAGCCTATAGGGTGCTGGGACCACCAGGCCGGCGGCCCGGACCACGCTAAGCCTTTTTGTTAGTGAAACAGAGTTGGGTTCAGCTCAGTTGCAACTGGACTTGGACTGACACAGGCTACTGATCCCAGGAACCATTGATTAAAACGAAGAGAAGGGAGACTGACACTGTACTTATTATGGAGTAGGCATGTATTGTTTGCAGAAGTTATTACTGGTAGGCCTAAGTACACACTGTACTTATTATGGAGTAGGCATGTATTGTTTGCAGAAGTTATTACTGGTAGGCCAAAGTACACAACTTCCACAGTTAGAGATGAACCACACATTTGATTGAACATTTCTGTTATGATATAAAACACAAATAAAATACCTGTAGAAGTGAAAGCTTTTAAATATGCTTTATTAGAATTTCACAGAAGGGGGAAAAAAGTACAGTTCACTACAAGGTGGAAAGAGGATTTTTAACACAACAAAAGCACTATGGCTTGCTTCCATTGGGGTCCTTTGTACTCAATGCAATGCATTGAAACATTGGATGAAAATACTATGGAAATTACCATATAACAGTTAGAAATCAGAAACCAAACATATGTACAGCAAACCAGTCAGAAATAATAAAACAAATGAACAAAACAGTCAGACATTGTGTTTTAGATTGCCCTTTTAAACAAAGCCTTTACCACAAACTGTAAAGCAGAGGGCTTTTCTCCCCCTGTATGAGACCACACATGCACGTTTAGAGCTCACATTTGGTGACAGCCTTTACCACAAGCTATACAAGTAAAGGGCTTTCCCCCGTGTGAGTTCTCATATGTGTTTTAAGATTACCACTTTGGCCAAAGCCTTTACCACAAACTGTACAAGTAAAGGGCTTTTCCCCCGTATGAGTCTTCCTATGTCTGTTTAGGTCACCACTATGAACAAAACCTTTACCACAAACTGTACAAGTAAAGAGTTTTTCTCCTGTATGAGTCCTCATGTGTGTTTTTAAATGAGCACTTTGACCGTAGCCTTTACCACAAACTCTACAAGTAAAGGGTTTTTCCCCGGTATGCGTCCTCATGTGTGTTTTCAAATTACTAGCTGTACTACAGCCTTTACCACAAACTGTACAAGTAAAGGGTTTTTCCCCAGTATGCGTCCTCATGTGTGTTTTTAAATCACCACTATGACCACAGGCTTTACCACAAACTGTACACATAAAGGGTTTTTCCCCTGTATGCGTCCTCATGTGTGATTTCAAATGACTAGTTGTACTACAGCCTTTGCCACAAACTGTACAAATAAAGTGTTTTTCCCCTGTATGAACAACTGTGTGCCTCTTCAGATTCACCTTGTGCTTAAACATTTTGCCACACTTTGAACAACTTAAACCTTTCTTCCCTGCCTGGCTCTGCGTGGAGTGAGTTTGTTTGGACGACTGCAGGTCCTGGGACGGCTTGTGGCTTACAGACAATGTTTGTTCTTCCACAGTTTGTGTCTTGCGTGAATCCAATGTGTTTACAACTGACTGACCTTCCCTGGTCTCCCCACGGGCTTCAGTGAGGTCAGATTGAGAACAGTGTGGAGAGAGAAGCTGGTCACCACTAGTTGGTTGTGATGTTCCACAATCCTCTACATCAGCCATGTGTTCAGTTGAGGTGCTGGCCACAGCCTCTGTCTCTCTGTTTTCATCATCACCTTCACTTTTCACTGCTAGTAATGTCAACGTTGATCCATCAGCCTCCTCTTGTAGAAGCTCCTCCTGTTCCTCTTTAATCTGTGGAGGTTGTGGTTCCTCCAGACTGGGACTCCTCTCCTGATGTTCAGGGAAAAGCTCCTCTTTACACACAGGGAGGGAAACAAAGTCTAGGAAAAAATAACAAGATAAAATGAGAGAAAAAACATTAAAGGTCTGTACTTTACGTTGTTGTATGCAGTGTTTCCTCTGTTTTATAGCTTTGGTAGTTCCAAATCATGAGTCTATTCTCATTCATTAAAAAAAGCCATTTCCTCTAAACATTTGCCAGTTTAACACTCGCCAGCCCATTAGGCTCCATGGACAGCAGCCATAATAGAAAAAGATTGGGCCTCTTCCTTACTTTCTTCACAGGTGTTGCTTAAGATAATAATGAAGGCTCAGTTCCATTCTGGTCAAACAGAGTCAGGGTGCTGCATCTTGGCTCACTGGAAACACTGCTACACCAGTGGGCCTCAAGGTGAGGTCCAGGGACCCTGGTTCCTTGAGGGGGTTCCAAATGGCCCCTTACGGGTGTCTAACTCTGGGAGTGAACACATGGAACCAAATCAACCGTAAGGGTCCATTTGGTTCCATTTGAACCCTCTCATCTATCTATAAATGCGACAAATCTCTGTCTGTTTGTTTGTTTGTTTGTAATCCGCGTATCTCGAGAACCATTCGTCCCACCGGCTTCAGATTCGGCACGCGCGTTCCCCGCTGCGGCGCGGAGTGCAGTGCCGGGCCTCGGCCCGACTCGGCATGCGGTTTTCCCGAAGCGCCGCGAAACGTTCGGAATCTCCTTACGCGGAGCTGATTGTTCGGCCCGACTCGGCATGCGGTTTTCCCGAAGCGCCGCGAAACGTTCGGAATCTCCTTACGCGGAGCTGATTGTTAACATCAGGCTGTTCCTGAGGAAATCGGCACAATCGCTGACTCATTGTGACATCACTTCATAAAAGGCTCTGACATCACGTACGCCAGGAGTAAACAAAAACTCTCTGTGAATGTGTATGTACGTATGTGAATCTCGAGAACCGTTCTTCCCACCGGCACGCGCGTTCTCCAGATATGGGCATAAAATGAATCCCCGAATGCGGAGCTGATGTCTGACATCAGAGTTTTCCGCAACCGGTACTGTGTGTGCAGAGATCTCCATATATGGGCATAAGGGGACAATGGCAAACAGATGGTCAAAACGGGTCCTATGACAACAGGTATATTGGGGTTTGCATTAAAGGGTGGGGACAAAGGCTAACAGAAGGCAAACAGATGGTCAAAACGGGTCCTATGACAACAGGTATATTGGGGTTTGCATTAAAGGGTGGGGACAAAGGCTAACAGATGGTCAAAACGGGTCCTATGACAACAGGTGTATTGTTACCTGACTTTCGCCAGATGGTGGCAGCATTGCGTATTATAACGTTCTGCTTTACCATCTGGTCTTGCTCGGCCAGCGTTGATAACACTCGTACAGTCCCGGTCCGGACCAATCAGCAGCAGCTATGGGCGGGCTCTGAGCGGCTCTGAGCCAATAGTCTGATTGCAGACCACGTGGAAACCCAGGAGGCGGATTCTGGGTGCAACGTCATGCAGACAGGCCAATATGAGTGGTTGGAGTTGGCACTCCCAGACTGTGATAGAAACGGCCACATCCAATCACCAGCTACAGAAATTCAAAAAATGTCCCGCCCCTTACATCAAGTGTGTCCGAGAGAACCCAGATGTAAGGCAGAGCGTTACGCACTGCTGCAACTATCTGGCGAAAGTCAGGTTAGTATATTGGGGTTTGCATTAAAGGGTGGGGCAGGCATAAAATGGACGCAAATAGACAGATATCTCCATATATGGGCATATGGGCATAAAATGGACCCAGAACTATATCTGCAGTGATCTCCATATATGGACATAAAATGGACGCCGACAGACAGACAGACAGATACAGATATCTCCATATATGGGCATAAATGGACACAGGCAAACAGATGGTCAAAACGTGTCCTATGACAACAGGTATAATGGGGTTTGCATTAAAGGGCGGGGCATTCATTCTCTATTTACATCGTTCCCGAGTTGGCCAGGTCGCCGACTAGACGCTTCTAGTAATAATAATTGTCAGAATCGGGGTAACTGAAACGCTCAAACCAAAACACACTCTGCCCCATTAGTCCTTGGGCTGGACGAGATATCGGTACCGCTGAGGGGGAAAAACCTTACCTATACTAAATAGTTTTTAGGGTCAATATAAGTAAATTAAAATATGATAGACTTTCCATAGGAGTAGCTTTTTATATTTGTTTGCCATTTTGTTATTTTCCTCTATAGGCGGATTTTCATTCATGCATATCTTGGTATTGGCTCATGTTCAAGAAATATTGCAAAGTTTTATATTATATGTTTGGTATTATTTTTAAGGGGACACTTTGAGCTTTAATTCAAGTCCTTTTGTGACTATGTATGACTAAGTACAGTGGTCACTGGAGCTCTTCAAAACTTTGATAACTACAAGAAACATCAGAGACACAAAACACAACAACTAGAATACAGTCATGACCCTAAGGATTCAGGAAATGTATAATTTCATTCTGAGGTGGTAATTTTCAGCCTTAACTTAAACAAGTACTTTTTATTAGAAAAAGACAGGTCAATATGCCTATATGAAAGAATACCACTAAACCTCCTAAACATTGATACAAAAGGTTTTACAATTGATTCTGGTACCTTTAGGCATGCTTGAGAACATTACAAAAACCCAGGAAAATATATTTACCATAAAAGCATAATTTTCAAGATGGCATCCAGGATGGCTGCCAGGAGCTTAAAATGGCTACATCTCAATTATTCTATTTATAGAATAAAAACAGAATAATATATATCTTATATATCTCAAGGACACTTCAACACCAACTCTGGGGGAGCCCTGGTTTGAACTAGGAGCCTTCCATTTCCCAAGCTAACACTTTACCTCCTGAGCCTGCCGCCCCATGATTAGATAGAAGGCCTGGAATTTCTTCATTTTAGGGCAAGACCACTTGGCCTTTGGTGTTGTCCATTTGTTGAGGGCACAAAGGCTTGCATGGTTTCCTCCTCCATCAGTGTGAGAGTAAATGTTTGAATGTTAAGTACAGTACATTGTAAAGCGCTATATAGATGCAGTCCATTTACCATTATGGTCTGGATGGGAAAAGAAGAGGGTATGGTAGCCATGAGCGGCATGGGGCTGAAACCTGAATGAAAGTTTCTCTAGCCTAGATGGTCTCATGAAGGTCATTCATATCTGCTGCTCTCTGTATGTAAATGCACTACTGTCTGTGGACCATGTCAACTTCTTAAGGAATGTGACAATCCGTATAAGTTTCTTCCAGAGGAGTCAGAATATGGCAACATACATAAGACAACAAGTGCCTATAGGGCTAGTAGATCTGGCTTACAGGATAACTTGGCTACTTTGTGGTTATTTAAGTGATTAAAATATTAATACATATTATACATGCTTCCAAAAGTGTTTCCTAGTTTTGACGTTAAATGTGAGAGCTAGTGTTATTTCTTGTTTGTAGTATAGTAGTATAATGGGACATCATCTTGGGAGGGACCCCATCTTGCATTTGTTTAAAATAAGGCTGAAGATTACCACCTCAGAATGAAATACTGTTGGTAAATTATACATTTCCTGAATCCTTAGGGTCATGTCTGTATTATAGTTGTTGTGTTTTTGTGTCTCTGATGTTTCTTGATGCCACAGAACTAAAAGAAAATATATGGTTTAGGTGGAAATTGTGGGAAAATTGTAGTTAAGTTTTGAAGAGCTCCAGTGAGAATAGGTTTCTGAGGTTTAGGAATAAGGTTAGGTTTAAGTTTTGTTTTAGTGAAGTCACATTTAGTAATAAGGTTTGGTTTAGACCTAGTTTTTATAAGCTTAAGTTAAGTAATGAATAGAGGTTGTGTTTAGGAATACCTGGTGGCGACCGTTCCAAGGTTGACGGCATTTGACCCGGGGCAAGCGTGTTTTGGGCTTGAATTCTTGTATTCTATAAAACACAACAAACCTATCCTGTACAACTTTACTACATGTTGTAAAGTAAATAAAACAGTACATACCTATCCTGTACAACTTCACTACAGGTTGTAAAGTAAATAAAACAGTACATACCTATCCTGTAAAACTTTACTACAGGTTGTAAAGTAAATAAAACAGTACATACCTATCCTGTATAACTTTACTACAGGTTGCATCGTTGCATCAAACAGTCCACGTCCCTTGTCCGTCTCTCGCTGTTCCTCTGACAACGTTGAATATGTTGGGGAGGCCATCTCTCTAGACTCTGTAGACCTCTCCCTGTGGTGCTCTGTGGAAATCACCAGTAGAAACAACTTTTGGTTATCATTCAGCAACCGTATATAATACCATGACGTAATCAAATCAAACTATAGACGTTTACCATGTTTTGTTCAGTTGAAAGTATCAGTCACTACTTGTTCTAACAGCTAAAATAATATTTGTCCTCATCCTGATGTAAACACCAGATAAAGTAAAATACAAATCTAATCCGGGGAAAAAAAGAGAAGACGAAACAATCTACAAGCTCAACATGTGGGACATTGTGAGCTTCTAGATTGGCTATTGTCACTACTATAGGTCAAGAGTTCGGGCCACTACGGAGCACTCACACCTCTGTCGCACCGCCAATCCAAGTCCTTGTCCCTTTCATGCACATACACCGACAGTAACATGTCATTAGGTCGAACACCCTTGATCGACCACCAAACTCTAACCCAAACCCTAATCCTAACCTCAGTAAAACTATGCCTAACTCTAACCCTAACCCTATACCTAACCTCAGTAAAACTATGCCTAACTCTAACCCTAAACCTAACCTCAGTAACCCCCCGGCTCCACCGGGCGCGTCGAGCGTCGCGTCAACGTCAACGCTGGGAACGCTCCCGTTTTAATCAATGAAGGGTGCTCCACTGCCGACGGCGACGTCAACGTCGGACGCTCCGGTGACGGCGTCCAAACTCGAAAATCGCCCCGGTTCAATTTTTTGACGGCGTCCACAACGTCCAGTCATGTATAAAATATGAATAAATGCATTGTATATTTAAATGTATGCTATATATGTGTGTTTCTGCTGTTGGCTATCCATTCACAAGGGTGACTAGATGTCCCAAAAATCTTAGCATATTTTTGTATGTAATTACGGCGGTCTACTTTGATAAAATTATGTACAACAGGCTATAATCATGACAAAGTGGTCAGTTGTGCATTGCTGCTCTCTGCTGTGAACATAGTGTGCTCTATGTCTATACGTTCACATTCATGTCACAAATAGTTTTATTCCTGTTTGAAAGTGATTTTCATGTTGTTTTGGAAATGGGCTATATTCCATAGAATGAATACCTTCACAGTCACAGCCGCTGCGCTGCGGTGGAGCCGGTCGGACGTCAAAATGACGGCGTCAAGACGCAGAGCAACGCAACGCCGCCAGTGGAGCCCTGGGGTAACCATGACGCGGATGATTATCTAACCTGCCGACGCTGTTCGACCCAACGGGAGTTCGACCTATGGGGCAGTCCCCACACCGACACGGAGCTAGAAAGGAACGCCCATAAACGTCACATCCAGTTTTAGCCTGGGGGAAAACAAAGTGCTTTCCCCCATGTAGTTAATACAGCGTACATCGTACACTATCTTTTAAATCACGTTCAGAGCGATTTTTTGGACGATAGAAACATTGACAGCTGAGAAGAATTCATCAGAAGGACATCTGGAATGCAATCGTTCACTCGCCGTTGGAAAGTTGACTTATTATTAAGCTAACAAGACTATTATGAATGGCTGGCTAACGCTAGCTGCAGGCTACATCGTATAAACCTCTGGAATAAAACGGGACCCAACTTTGCTCTTTACTTGGACCACCTATTCAGTCTACACCATTCACCAAATCTATTGTTTGAGTGCCAAAAATCTACAAGCTCACAATGTGACGCATTTAGCCTGCCTGCAGATTGTGGTTTATTATCAGAGTCAGATTATCCTTGTATCTTCACCAAATTACACACGCACTGAGATCGGAGATCTGTTATTCTGTTTCTCCAAGTTACACAAAGCACTGAGATCTGAGATCTGTTTTCTCTCTCCATCTACTCTAATACCTCTGTGTTACAAAAACATGTTTGCATATGCACTGCAGCAGTGTTCAATCGCCTGGTGGAGACACTATTACAAGATATGATCAATTAAACCAACATTAAGTCATCAATAATGTTTTATACCATAGTAGAGAATAGTAGTTAGTAGAGGACAGAACGCCTATCGTTTATTGATAATACCGTAATACCAGTGGTTGAAAAAGTACTCACATACTTTACATAGTTATAAAGCATTCAGATTAAAATGCTTTTTTAATTGAACAATACTGAAGATACGGTTACCCACCCCTAGAGAACGGTACCCACCCCTAGAGAATGGTAACATCTGTGGCCATGGAATAAGCACTTTATATTAGAAATTAAGCGTCTGAGACAGCTATGTTTGTGTGTAACAGACACACCTGCAGTGTGTAGTGTGGTGTTGTGTGTGTAACAGACATACCTGCAGTGTGTAGCTGGGTGGTGTTGTGTGTGCAACAGACATACCTGCAGTGTGTAGCTGGGTGGTGTTGTGTGTGCAACAGACATACCTGCAGTGTGTAGCTGGGTGGTGTTGTGTGTGTAACAGACATACCTGCAGTGTGTAGCTGGGTGGTGTTGTGTGTGTAACAGACATACCTGCAGTGTGTAGCTGGGTGGTGTTGTGTGTGTAACAGAAATACCTGCAGTGTGTAGCTGGGTGGTGTTGTGTGTGTAACAGACATACCTGCAGTGTGTAGCTGGGTGGGGTTGTGTGTGTAACAGACATACCTGCAGTGTGTAGCTGGGTGGTGTTGTGTAGTGTCTCCATCTCTCTCTGGAAGAGGTTGCACATGACCTCTGCGGCCGCACGGAGGCGCTCCAACACAAACACTCTGACGTCGAGCTTCACGCGACAAACATCAACACTTTGTTGCTTTTCCAAAACACACAATATCTCCTCTCCCACCGACGTCATGTGTTCATTTATCTCCAGCCGTACAGACTCCATTTGAAGCGTTTTGAACTCCTTTTAATATGAGAAGGTTTTCACCACGCGCTGCCTGCGTCCCAAAACCACCATGAAACACCAACACCGAGTGAGACACCGCCGCCGAGCGAGCTAAAGAGAGCGAGTCTCCGTGTGGAGCGTTGCGAAGTCCGTCCGAGTTATGTCCTGATAGGGACAGAATAGTACATCTTCGTCCCCCCCGACTTTCGGCACCTCCTTGCGGTCCTTGAGCCGGTTTTCCACAGGCCCAACTCCACACCACACCGCCCACTTGTGTCAGGTTTTCCACTACAAGGAACTGGGTAGAGTGGTGTGAAAGTGGTACTTAACGGGGTACTAAAGCGTACCCCTATGCCAAGTGA
The DNA here is from genome assembly GCF_963921795.1 of Nannobrachium achirus. Taxonomy (NCBI): domain Eukaryota; kingdom Metazoa; phylum Chordata; class Actinopteri; order Myctophiformes; family Myctophidae; genus Nannobrachium; species Nannobrachium achirus. The sequence goes on from NC_137827.1 coordinate 3,768,921, forward strand.
GGCCAAATCAGTGAGTATACACGCTGCTGATACTGATTGGTCAGAGACAGAGTCTCACGGCTGAGCTGTGTCTTTCAACACAACAACTTGAGACAGATTTTAGTATGCAGTCACGGCTGCAAATCAAATATAAAAGCAAAGCCTGTTTGTTTTATATATCTGTTTATAAAGAGGTCGATTAGGCAGAATTGTGTTCCCCAGCCCTGCAGTTGAGATACCACGAAGCACCAAGAGAACATTAACCAACACAAACAGTGGACATAGGCTATAGGGACTGTCGGTTATGACATCACCGCAAGATTCGGGGCTTAACTCCGCCCACTTTGGCGGCCATTGCCATTGCTAGGTCTTGGATGCATCAAGATCAGTCTGTACTAGTTCTACTTGTTGAGCAAGCAACGATACTTTTACTTCAATTGCTCTAGGCTTTGATTGCATTTCAATAAAAACATATTTGATCAACATAAGGATCACACACATTTTACTGTTTATAGGGAATGTTATATTATTATAAACCGATCTTTATTTCCAAAGCAACGGATGAATGTGATGGCTGTTCTGATCTGCTTGTGCTCTTTCTGCGCTCATGCATGGACAGCCGAAGTCGTGATTTTAGCGTGATATCTTTTTATTGGGAGACAATAATGAGCACCAGCAAATGAAAGCAGACATTCCAGTGAATATGGACACGTTTAAATTTTAATTTTTAGATGAAAATTGACCGAGTAATGGCCGGGTCAAATTGCAAGTGGTCTTGGCAGTGGCCCAATAACTGGCTGTAGGCACGCTATGTGGTGTAAAGTAATAAAGTATATTTACTTAAGTACTGTACTTAAGTAGGCCTACACTTTTGAGTTATATGTACTTTGCCAATATGTGTCCCAGCACCCCCAGCAGCTAGTCATCTCGGGGACTGTCATTATTCCCTGTAGCCAAAATGATTTTTTTTTTTTTTTTGCTCTTTTTTTTTTAATGCCACAACAGCATCTCATAATATCTAGGCTACATTTCACTTAAACGCCAGAGCTTAACTCTGCATGTAAATAAGACTTTTTTTAATTAATGTGAGAGATCGGTACATAATTCTGTTAGTCCTCCCAGTTTATATTAGCTAAAATGCTAACTAGCCAGCCTTTGTTAGCCGTTTGTAGCCAAATGCGGTAATATCGGGACTCCATTACTTAGCGAGGCAACCCACAGTATTTATCCCATTAATTTAATGCCACGTGTGTTCCAAATGAACAATTATTAACCACGTAATGTATGATTTTGTGTATTATTATTTATTATTCTTCCGCCGTTCTTCCGCTGTTTCTTCTTCTACGCTGGTGAAATGATCCGTTCCTGCCTGGAGGCGTCTGTGACGTATGCGTTTGTCTTCTGTGAAGCTCCGGTGCGGAAGCTTCCTTTGTCACTGAGTTAGCTTAGCATTGAATAGATCAGTGTCGTCCTAAACTATCTAATTCTAACGTTCAGGGTGTTTGTTTTTTTGGACAATAAATTGACAGCCAAGAAAACATGGATGGAATGCAATCGTTCACTCGCCGTCGGAAAGTTGACTTTAGAGTAGACTATTCTGGTTGACTGGCTATGAGTGGCTAACGGCTAACGCTAGCTAGCGTTAGCTAGCGCTAGCTGCAGCGCTAGCTGCAGGCTATAAACAAATAAAACGTGACCCAACTCTATTGTTGCTCTCTTCTACAAGCTCACAACGCGAGGCGGTTAAGCCTGTAGATTGTGTTTTATTATCAGGTCAAATAATCCTTCTGTCTGAAGTTACACAAACACTGATTATGCTACATTTAGCACAGTTAGCCCTGTTGCACACGTAATACATTCACTTCATGCTCGTGTTGAGCAGTTAATCCTATTTGCTACGTACGTCTACAAAAACCTTCATATTTCAAAGATAACGTGCTTACTGAAGTCTCACAGATGTCACAGTATGGTACGCTCAAGCAGAATTACCCGTATCTTTCGTATTGTTTAATAAACTGCATTTTAATCCGATCAGATGCCATTTTCTGTTGTTTTTCAGCCATGCGACCCCATCGATTGCGAGGTGTACTGCACTTAGATACATTAATACCTTTTTAAGGAAACGACGACCGATCGGATTAAAATGCTCCTCATTAAATAATACGATCATTACGGGACATTCTGCTGGAGCGTACCCTATGGTGACATCTGTGAGCCTTCACTAAGCAATTTATCTTTGTAATCTGACCGTTTGTGTAGACGTATGTAGCAAATTGGTTAAACTGCTTCACGGTTGGCGCACTGTAGCGTCTTTACATTTAGCCCAATAATGCTTGAGATGCTGTTGTGGCATTATCTTTTTAGAGAGCAATAACTAAAGTTTAAAACATACATAAACCACTTTAGCCCTATGTTATACCAAGGCTATTTGAAAATAGACGATCTACAAGCTCACAACGCATTGCGGTGCGACGCGTTGTGAGCTTGTAGATCTGCTATTTTCAAACATTTTGTACTTTTACTTTTGGTACTTTAAGTACATTTGGATACCAATACTTTTGTACTTTTACTCAAGTACATTTTTTATTCTGGACTTTTACTTGTAACAGAGTGATTCTACATTGCAGAATTGATACTTTACTTTATTATAAAATGTTGGTACTTTTTCCACCACTGTGTAAACGTTTGTGTTCTCATGCCAATAAAGCTTCTTTGAATTGAAGATTGAATTGAAGATTGCTCCCCATGTGGCGGAGTCAGGTCATTGCAGGTTAGAAATTTATTTAAAACTTGAATATCTCAAAAGTCCTATTTCAGCATGGCATCATTCTATAAGCCATATCTTCAAAACTGTTGGGTCAATCTCCACAACCAATATATCATTTTGTAGCTATGATCCCCAGCTTTCAAATGAAATGAAAAAATGAAAATGAAAAAAATTGCAATGACTGGCTCCTGGGGAGATTGGGACACATATTTTTACTTCTTCTCCACTACATCTCTGATCCAAATATTGTAGGCCTGCTTTTACTCCACTGCATTTATTTCAAAACTTTAGTTAGTAATGCTAGGCCTACTATACTTTTGATTATTATTACAAAACATCATTAACCACTTCAGCATATGTATATATTTTGACCATTTGAAAATAGCCGATCTACAAGCTTACAATGTTAGATCCATGCTATTTTCAAAAGATGTTTTGATAACTTGAAAGGGACATTCTGCACAATGAGTAGGCCTACTTTTACTGTTGGTACTTTAAAGCTATACTGTGTAAGATGCTCAACTAGTGGTCAGTAGCCCTATAGCAAACCGCGGTCGTGTTCGCGTCTTTCGCCCGTTTTTCGTACCTTCACACCCCCGCGTCTGCCTCCACAACGCCGAGAGCTATCTTTAGAGGGGTCCCTGGTTCCTGTGCGTTCAGGCATTCCGGAGAAACGGACTACTTCACCCTGCCTGGTAGGCGAGATTACCTTTTGAGTAAAGAGACACACGGGCGACTAAAATATGGCGACCCCACTTCAAGATGCGCTGTGATTGGCCGGTAGTGTACCATGTGTGCATGATCGGCGATGTGATTGGGCAACGTATACACAACGTATACAGATGATGCAGATTACGTCATTTTGGCGCGAAATCCGGTCCACGGCCAGGATCATAGAAAACATATAAAGAGAAGGCTTCAGAAGCTGAAAATAACGGAGTGGGTGTTCTAAAACTTTAGCGATTTAACAGTTAGGACAATTTTAAGATTTGTTTTATAAAAGAAGTTACATGGTACAACTTTAAGTACATTTTGATACCATTACCAATACTTTTATACTTTTACTCATGTAAATTTTGAATAGACCTACTGGACTTCGACTTGTAATAGAGTACACTTACATTGACCAATCCATCTTATCTACAACCAGCGAACTGTCAATGCTGTTCTCCGGTCATCGCTTCCTTTTATCCAAGAGTCTCACAAGAAAGATAGCAACGAACATGGCGGGCGGAAGTGGCCGATTTTTGCAAGGCCACGCCCAGTTCTCACCCCCTATATCGTCGCGAGTCGCAATTATCAACGGCAAATGCGTCGGCAATCCGTTATTTTACATAGATCTCAGTGAGATGTCTCCTGTTTGTATTTGTAACTGCATTGAATGGGGGGACGAATCTACAGTAGACTACATGTACTGTACTGTTGCTGCGCTAGCATAGCCTCTACATTAGCTTACTTCTTTGTGTAGTTTGGCCAATAAAGTTATTATTTGACCATGAACATCCCGACGTTAGTCGTCGCTATAGTTGTAAAGACCTGATGAAGACCTGTGTGAGCGTGTGGCATCTAAAACATTGTCCACCACATCTCCGTGTTGAATGGGGAAAAGAATCTACAGTAGCCTACATGTACTGTACTGTAGCTTAGCATGTATGCTAGCGCAACTAGCCTCTACTCTTCTTTGTGTAGTTTGGCCAATAACGTTATTATTTGACTATGTTCACCCCGACGTTAGTCGTCGCTATAGTTGTAAAGACTCCATGAAGACCTGTGTGAGTGTGAGGCATCTAAAACATTGTCCACCACATCTCTAAAAAAAATAATTAGCGCAAGTTAGCATCTCCGTTGTGTTTACAGACTGAGAAGATCCTATCCGAGACGAGGGTAGCCAGATAAGTCGACCTCTTTCAAAGTCGTCCCAGACTCTTTTCCCAACGGGTCTGTGCTTCTGGGGGTCCCTGGAACAAAAATGTTATCAATAGGGGTCCATCTGTGGAACAAACTATTTTGAGATGGGGGTCCACGGCCAAAAATACATTTTGAGGGTCCTTAACCACTGATAGGCACATTCTACAAATGTCTTCTAAATCATAACAATTTTCTGAAAAAAACGTATGTGGCCATCAGTGTTTCTCAAACCTTGTCATGTGAAGGACCCCCAGAATGATATGTATTTGGCTACGGACCCCCATCACAAAATATTTTGTTCCAGGGACCCCCAGAAGCAAATATTTGATTTTTGTTTATTCTGCATCTAGCTAAGGCCTCAGACCCGTTGGGAAACGAGTTTGGGGTCGACTTTGAAAGAGGTCGACTTTTCTGGCATTCCAGACGAGTATCCATATGTTGAAAGGGGCGTCGATTTCTTACGGGAGCGGAGGGGAGGAGGAGAGGAGGGGGGGGGGGTACTGTAGTGGAAAACCTACATTAAAAAAAATGCGGTGCGGTGCGGTGTCGTGCCGTGTCGTGTAGTGTCGGGCTAAAAAGTGGTATGGAAAAAAGGATGCTAGTGTGGATCACTAGCACCCTTTTTGTATAGATTACTGTTTGTTTAGACTTACTGTTTTCTTTTTTTTTTTTTTTTCTTTTACTTACATATAGATCTACTGCATAGTACTGTGTTCTATTTGTCTGTCATTCAATGTTATATGAGATACTTTAATGGTTTCCTGTTGAAATAAGCTTAGTCTTTTCATGGATCTCCTTTTAGTAGACCTTGTACCAGTGAACTGTACCGTCATGAAACTGTACATTTTCCTATGCAAACTTCAATAAAGCCTTCAATCAATCAATCAATCAATCAAAAACCATTAGCGCGGGAAGGGGGGGGGGGGGGGGGGGGGCTACGGGGGCTAGAGCCCACCCAGGCACTTGCTTTAATGCCTTTCGCCCCCTGGTGGAGAAGATGTGTAACTGTCACTGACAGAAACAGACAGAGACAGACAGACAGACAGACAGGCAGACGCCCTAAAGGGCGAGGTCGCGCCAATTCTTGGCCATCTGGCCAGTGATGTATATGGGACCAGTTACTCATATGTGGAGAACCCTTCATGATAGTTATGTTATGTCAAAACATGCCCATATATGGACATTACCAAATATGGGCATTCCCATATATGTCCTTAATATTGATAACATAATATCCTTAATAATGTCCTTAATATTGACAATATAGGAATCTCCATATATGGGCATAAAAAGCAAGGCCGTGGTGAGTTAGGGTTAGTATTCTGGTAGTAAACATATGACTGGTGTGACTGCACCATCATGCTCCCTATCAAACATATCATTTTCCGAATGTCTGAGTGAGTGTCTGTCTGTCTGTCTGTCTGTCTGTCTGTCTGTCTGTCTGTCTGTCTGTCTGTCTGCCTTCTGTCTGTCTGTCTGTCTGTCTGTCTGTCTGTCTGAAACAGCGTTTCTCCTCAGTGGCTGGAGCAATTGATCTGAAATCGCATCACCATTAGCATATGAACACACCTGACATAACTGTGAAGCCCGTTTGTCACTTTCACAAATCATATGCTGTATATTAGCATTTTTATGGTGTATCTACTATCTATTCTGCGTGCGTGCGTGCGTGCGTGCGTGCGGGCGGGCGGGCGGGCGGGCGGGCGGGCGGGCGGGGGGACAGTATCTCTGTAGCCATTAAACGAAACGGGTATTTCTTATATTGATGCTCCTACATATTATCATGCAAGCACCAGTTAAAGTTACTTTCCATCCCTCATATACTGTGTGCACAGTGCACATCCCATAACCCACACACTGCACATCATTTTGGAGCTCATATCTTTGAACGGGTATGGGCTAGTAATGATAATAACGTGAGGACCAATTCATTCTCTGTTTGTGGCAGTGAAGTTAACATGCAGCATTGGAGAAAAAAAAAATCAAGTGAATGTACTTAAGTTGTGTTCCACCGCTATTAATTGTGTAATACTTAGATTAAAAGTGTACATTTGTAACTGAAATCTCTGCTTCTGCATTTAGAAACGGGGACAAAATGTTCAAAGACTTGCACAAATGTTCACGATTTTTTTTTTAAATAGGTGAGTGCCGTGCTGTGAGCTTGTATATCTGCTATTTTTTTTTTTTTTAAATAGTTAAAGCATATTGTCACTGTCGGGCAGAAACCTCGTATTTTCACCAAGTAAAAGCCCTGCTTCACCATACAAGGCTGCTGCACAAAAGTCGTGAAAACAGCCGATCTACAAGCAACGCCTCGCGGTGCGAGGCATTGTGTGCTTGTAGATCTGCTCTTTTCACTAGTTCAGTTCATTTTCAAAATGATAAATATATAACGAACGGTCTTTGACATACAAGGTTTCCATCCGACAACGACAATAAAGATTTGCGTTCAGGCCTACATGACTGAATGGGTCAGAGTCAGACTGGGAGTCAGCTCTGCTGCGCGTCCTATCGAACACTTCCACCCGGTCATTTAATGTGTTATTTACATTGGATTTAGGGTGTAGTCTACAGTACAGTATTTAATATGTTATTTACATTGGATTTAGGATGTAGTCTACAGTACAGTAGTAGTCCGGCATTGCACTCGGCTTGTCACCTGACGACGTGGTGTTATTTTGGTAGCCAGTGTTGACCGGGTTATATCCTGGGTGAAAGACTAGTGGTGGGTACAACACAACACATTTCAAACCTCTCTCTCTCTCTCTCTCTCTCTCTCTCTCTCTCTCTCTCTCTCTCTCTCTCTCTCTCTCTCTCCCCGATGGGAGAAGAAACCATGCAAGGCACCAACCTGCACATGGGGAGCGGTTAGGGGTTCAGAGTCTTGCTCAAGGACTCTTTGACATTAACATACATCAGTGACAGCACACTGTGCAAACGGTGCTACTACCTTGTGGGTTTCATCTGACTGCACCGGACACACAGGGGACGTCTGTAATAATAATAATAACCCTTTCCACCACAGCTGGAAGCAGCGTCCCCATGGCGAGCAGAGAGCCAAGGGCAACAGTGAATATAAATGGTTTTAATCCCAGTAGGAACACAATGTTGGTGCTTTTATTTGTTGTAAGGATGGAGGCCATACATGGGCAACTGGCGGCCCGGGGGCCACATGCGGCCCCCACCTTCACCATAATGCGGCCCTCAGCAGGTTAATATCAAACAATCATATATTACTGATTTCAGCTGTTACAATTCCAAATATGCAAACATGTCCCAATTAAATGTACTTAAGTCTATGGTATAGTAGTAGCTTAACTCCCCTACTGCTTTGGACGTTCCTGTTCGCCCCAATTCTCAAGAGACCTCTGCGCCAATACGGCGCTCGTTCGCGTTCGTTCGTTCGTTCGTTCGTTTACCTTGTTGAAGCTGATGAGGGGTCGCGCCGCCGTGTACTGTAAACACATTTTCCGCGGTGATGGTGTAAAAAATCCATTATGCGTTAACATCAACGGAGACCAATTCACTTCCTTGTTGATTTCCTCTGGCTGTAAGGCTCTGTGGCCAGTGACTGGTCTTCTTCTTCTTCAACACATAACAGGCAAATTCACATTCATTCTCGCATGACGCCACCCTCTTCTGCCTGGCAGACCAAAGTGCACTATTGCACAATCAAAAAAAAAAAAAAAAAAAAAAAAATGTCTGTCTATCTACTATAACGTCGCAAAGGTAAGCAGCTTTTTGATGGCACCAGACCCAATAAATAAATAAATAATCTGGCAGTAGGAGAGTTAATGACTAACCCTAACCCTAAATGCATTTGAAATTAAAGTTACATTTCCGGATTCCAATTAAAAAAGAACAAAAAATTATTCAGGATTCCAATTCAAAAGAAGCAAAAAACAGCAGATCTACAAGCTATCGGCTATTTTTTGCTTCTTTTGTATGACATATACTAGAATGACAAAGTAGGACGTAGCAATGTGGCCCTCTGGAGTGTAGTTGGAAATATAGTGGCCCTCTCCATCATCAAAGTTACCCACCCCTGATGTCGGCTATAGTGCCTCAATTCCCCTCAATTCCCCCCCCCCCATTGCTATGGCAAAACATGACAGGAATCTGGCTACAGACACACACACACAGCCATGCTATGGTGCGGTTTACCACCGCTCAAAAAAAGAATGGATGTCTATGAGAAATGTACGCTGCTCGATGACGTCATCGCCCAATGGAAACGGATCGGCGAGTCTCCCTTCACTTGCGGCCCGACGCTAGTCCAGGATGAGCACACTACCGCCCTGTTCTGAAATCCCGAAGAAGTTCAGTATAAGCACCTTAAGTGTTAACAAGTTACTTTTCAAAGTAACGTTAGCCAACAATGTCAGTGATTCTAGTAAGTCAGGGTGCTGATATTGTTGCATGTTGGCTCACCTGTTACACCAGTGGGTCTGAAGGTGTGGTCCAGGGACCACACTTTGAGGGTTCCAAATGACCCCTTAAAATGTGTGTAACTCTAAGAGTGTACAAATGGATACCATGGGTCTATGTGATGCTGCTGAAGCATAAGGAAGAAGAAAGATGTGGTTGCCATGACTATATTCTACAGCAAGCTAACTGTCATGTGAAGCTCGACCAATCCTCGACCTAACACCGAGAATGCTGCTTCCATGAGTTTAGGAAACCAAACGGCCTGTTGTGAACGAACACCAGGTGAGGCGAGGTTAGATTCTGACTGGTCATTCAAGGCATTCTGATGGCGCGCACGTTCTTCCTGCCCTTCTGTGATTGGCTGTTCTTCTTTAATAGTGTGGTTGCTTTAAGCAACACATTCTAGTTCTAGCTTTAGGGTTAGGAAAGCAAACCCTAAAGCGGAAACCACTAGAAGAAGTGGCGTCGCTTTGTTTTGGTTCCCCCTGTTCGTTTCCCCAGTAAATCCCCATTGAGAGCATGGGAATCATTTTGGGGTTAAAACCAAATCCAGTTTGATCTTTCCGTCAAATTGTAGTCCTTTGAGGACTACAACATGACGTGTTGTGGTTTCCGCTCCCGACCGGATACACCCCCGAAAAGTGAAGTGATCCCAGATTAGTCAAAATCAAAGTGCACTTACAGGTGGCTGCAATTTGCAATTGTCCCCTTTAAAAATTCCAAGCCTAAGGTCTCTCTCGACACCGACTGTGTGTCTCCACGGAGGACCGATGGAGCCTGCCCGTTGTCAGAGTGGCGTCGCTGCCCGGTGTGCCTGGTGTGGCGCACTCCGGACCGCTTCCCGGACATCAAGACCTGCCACCACCGGTCGTGCGCCGACTGCCTGCGCCGGCACCTGCGCACCGAGATCTCCGAGTCCCGGGTCGACGTCAGCTGCCCCGTGTGCCCGGCGCGCTTCCACCCGCACGATGTCCGGGAGATCCTGGCTGGTGGCGAGCGGGCCCTGGTGGAGAAGTACGAGGAGAGCAGGAGGAGAAACGAGGGCTTCACGCTGAGGAGGTGTTTGGCGGCCGACCCGGACTGCCGCTGGTGCCCCGCGCCGGACTGCGGCTACGCCGTCATCGCCCCCGGCTGCGGCCGCTGCCCGAAGATCACGTGCGGGCGCCATGGGCTGCCGCACGGACTTCTGCTACGGCTGCAGGCGGCGCTGGCATCCCGACCAGACGTGTGACGCGGCGGCAGCGGCAGGAGGGGAGGCGGAGGAGAGGAGGGCTGGCGACGCCAAGCCGTGCCCTCGCTGTGCGTCCTACATCAGCAAGACGGGCGGCTGCGATAACATGACCTGCACGGTCTGCGGCTGTGAGTTCACACTGAAGTGGAACATTGTGGTTTCTGTAGCATGGGCCGTCCTCGCCATTTGGATCGGCCTCATAGTAGTAGACCTTGTGATCACTGCTCCCCACATCCGCTGGGGTGACTCTCTGTGATTGCGTCACCTTTAATTCACCCTTTGTCCGCCTTGTCTAATTGACCCTTTGTCAAGTCCCGCCCCTCTTCACACCCATTGGTTGCTGTGCTGTGTCTTGGTGGGACATTTGGTGGGACACTCCATCCACTACCATGTTAATTCAGTTGCTTCATATTGTTATTCTGTGTGTTCAATTCTCATTTCAAACTTGGTTTCAGTCAAATGGAGCTGCTCAGTGGCAGTATAGTGACTCAGCATGTTTTTAAATGTTTTTATTTCTACAAAAAATATGTTTTAGCTAATTTAACACAAAAAAGGCGGAACCAGGGTGGGACAAGGCAGATAGAGCCTGCTGGTTGGTCAGTCAGGGACCAACCAGAAGGCTAACAAAGGGTGAATCAGTCCCTGACTGACCAACCAGCAGGCTCTTTCCGCCTTTTTTATGTTGGATTTGCTAAAACATAATTCTTGGAGAAATAAAAACATTTGCCCGGTCACTATACTGCACCTGAGAGGCTCCTTTTTACTGAAACCAAGATTAAAATGAGAATTGAATACACAGACTAACAATAAGAAGCAACTGAATTACAATGGTAGTGGATGGAGAGAAAGGACTTTTGTCCCACCAAGACACAGCAACCAATGGGTTCCGAAGAGGGGCGGGACAATGGGCGGGACTTGACAAATGGTGAATTAGGCCTGTCAAAATGTAAATCGCGTGTTGCCTAATCACAATTGTTTGAGGATGACTAGCGCTTCAAAAAGTACCTCCCCGGTTCCTGTGGGCTTCATCTATAGCAGGGGTGGGCAACTTTGATGATGATGGAGAGAGGGCCACTATATTTCCTCTCTCACTCTCATTCCATCTTTGTCCCTTTTATGCCCATATATGGAGATCCCTGATTTCTTCTATATTAATTAAGCCCATATGGGAATGCCCTATATATATATATATATATATATATATATATATATATATATATATATATACTGGTAGTGTATATAGCCTATTATGTCTCTTACGATCAAAATAAGATTATTATAATGGCGTGTAAAAAAAGAAAATCTAAAATATCCCACGGTCAGTCGTGCCACAGATATATTTGTCTGTGTACGGACACTGAACTGAATTTTTGGGGGAAAGGAAAGATTGCAGCCAAAAACGCAATGTTACACTATGCACCGAACGAACCAAACATATAGTTTCATCCTGTCTTCTGAGGCAGGTCTTTATGGAAAGTGAAAGATTTCAAAGGAGGGATAGAGAAAAAAATCAAACCCAGGGTTGAAGTGAGCGCGTGTGTGCATGTGACGCAACAGCGCCACTTGGTCACCGATGGTATTGCAGCTCATACTCAGGCTACATACCCACGCGCACGCACGGATAGTAACCTACACACACACACACACACACACACACACACACACACACACACACACACTCACGCTAAGGAGACGGTGAGGGTCTAACCATAAATACATTTAGAGAGAGAGAGAGTTACCATAGCAACTGAATGAGAGAAAAGGTATGTCAGACGAGTGTGTGTGTGTGTGTGTGTGTGTGTGTGTGTGTGTGTGTGTGTGTGTGTGTGTGTGTGTGTGTGTGTGTGTGTGTGTGTGTGTGTGTGTGTGTGTGTGTGCGTGCGCCTGTGTGTGTCATGTTAAATTCACACAGAGACAGGTTGCGTCCCATTGGCTCAGCAGGTTACAGCTCGTATTACATTAACTAGAAAATCGCGGCCGCTGACGCGGCCGCTCATATCTAGAAATCGCGCCCTAACGGGCGCTCACATTTGATCATAGTCATTGAAGACACAGCAGTGTTTCTGGCGATATCAGCAAAAAGACAAATGAACAGACAGACAGTTGTTACTTTGCTCTCTCTCTCTCGCTCTCTCTCTCTCGTGGTGCCCCCTCTGTCTGTTACTTTATCGTTTGAGAGAGAGAAATGTATATCTGTGCACAAACACGTAACTTTACGGAGCTGCTGTGCGACGTGTATCTTGGGGATTTGGAAAGATAATCTACTGTCCCGTACTGGGAAAGATCATAATGTCTGCACTACACTGTTCCTGCCACCAGGGGACACAGTAGGCCTACTACACTCATCAGTACACTGCACCGCGTGGAACTATTTGTAAGTCTGTGTTTCGGCCGGAAGGTTTATAATGGACGTACTATGATGTAATTCGCGTCATAGCATTAAATTATTGTTTTGTTTAATTGTACATCGTGCAAGTAGAATACGTTCAGGGAAAACAGCTAGGAATGTAGGGGGGAAATGCAGCGATGTATGTGTGAAAAGAGGAATCTGTAGAAGCAGTGGTGTGAGAGTCTATCAATGACATGCTTAAACAACACCAGGAGCTGGCCTGTCTATTATAGTAGAAAGATAATGACCTCTGTATGTCTGTCTGTCTGTCTGTCTCTCTCAATCTCTCTCTCTCTCTCTCTTTCTCACGGTTACTATGTATGCGATAAAGTCTTGCTGTGTGGTCATATGGACACGACAGGCTGAGAATTAATTAGAATTAGAATTATCAGCCTGAAGTGTCCATATAAGCCATAATGACCAAGCAGCAAGATGTTATAGCACTTATTACCTGACTAAGAAATACAATTAATAATTTGACTAAAAAAACTAAAAACAAAACAAAGTATTTCCTTGTTTACACACCACTGAAAGTACACTGAAAGTGTATAATATTGTCAAAAATAGTGTAACTCTATATTGTGATTGACAGTATCAGTGTTAAACAGCTCTATATTGTGATCATTGCCATGGTGTAAATTCATAACAGGGGTTTGTCTCTTTATTAAACAGAAAACACAGCACAACAATGTCATCCCAGAACATAGAGCTTTAACCTTTAGAACCACATTGTGTTTTAACCAAAATAAAATCACTACAGCACATTTAAGGCTTTTTGTTTCAAATACACACAAAAAAGACTCCCTAAGACACAGTCACTGTGTCACATCAAAGACATTCAACACTGTCATTGTGTCACATCAAAGACATTCAACACTGTCACTGTGTCACATCAAAGACATTCAACACTGTCACTGTGTCACATCAAAGACATTAACACTGTCACTGTGTCACATCAAAGACATTCAACACTGTCACTGTGTCACATCAAAGACATTAACACTGTCACTGTGTCACATCAAAGACATTCAACACTGTCACTGTGTCACATCAAAGACATTCAACACGGTCACTGTGTCACATCAAAGACATTCAACACTGTCACTGTGTCACATCAAAGACATTCAACACTGTCACTGTGTCACATCAAAGACATTCAACACTGTCACTGTGTCACATCAAAGACATTCAACACTGTCACTGTGTCACATCAAAGACATTCAACACTGTCACTGTGTCACATCAAAGACATTCAACACTGTCACTGTGTCACATCAAAGACATTCAACACTGTCACTGTGTCACATCAAAGACATTCAACACTGTCACTGTGTCACATCAAAGACATTCAACACTGTCACTGCGTTACATCAAAGACATTCAACACTGTCACTGTGTCACATCAAAGACATTAACACTGTCACTGTGTCACATCAAAGACATTCAACACTGTCACTGTGTCACATCAAAGACATTCAACACTGTCACTGTGTCACATCAAAGACATTCAACACTGTCACTGTGTCACATCAAAGACATTAACACTGTCACTGTGTCACATCAAAGACATTAACACTGTCACTGTGTCACATCAAAGACATTAACACTGTCACTGTGTCACATCAAAGACATTCAACACTGTCACTGTGTCACATCAAAGACATTAACACTGTCACTGTGTCACATCAAAGACATTAACACTGTCACTGTGTCACATCAAAGACATTAACACTGTCACTGTGTCACATCAAAGACATTCAACACTGTCACTGTGTCACATCAAAGACATTAACACTGTCACTGTGTCACATCAAAGACATTCAACACTGTCACTGTGTCACATCAAAGACATTCAACACTGTCACTGTGTCACATCAAAGACATTCAACACTGTCACTGTGTCACATCAAAGACATTAACACTGTCACTGTGTCACATCAAAGACATTCAACACTGTCACTGTGTCACATCAAAGACATTCAACACTGTCACTGTGTCACATCAAAGACATTCAACACTGTCACTGTGTCACATCAAAGACATTAACACTGTCACTGTGTCACATCAAATACATTCAACACTGTCACTGTGTCACATCAAAGACATTAACACTGTCACTGTGTCACATCAAAGACATTAACACTGTCACTGTGTCACATCAAAGACATTCAACACTGTCACTGTGTCACATCAAAGACATTAACACTGTCACTGTGTCACATCAAAGACATTAACACTGTCACTGTGTCACATCAAAGACATTCAACACTGTCACTGTGTCACATCAAAGACATTCAACACTGTCACTGTGTCACATCAAAGACATTCAACACTGTCACTGTGTCACATCAAAGACATTAACACTGTCACTGTGTCACATCAAATACATTCAACACTGTCACTGTGTCACATCAAATACATTCAACACTGTCACTGTGTCACATCAAAGACATTCAACACTGTCACTGTGTCACATCAAAGACATTAACACTGTCACTGTGTCACATCAAAGACATTAACACTGTCACTGTGTCACATCAAAGACATTCAACACTGTCACTGTGTCACATCAAAGACATTAACACTGTCACTGTGTCACATCAAAGACATTAACACTGTCACTGTGTCACATCAAAGACATTAACACTGTCACTGTGTCACATCAAAGACATTCAACACTGTCACTGTGTCACATCAAAGACATTAACACTGTCACTGTGTCACATCAAATACATTCAACACTGTCACTGTGTCACATCAAATACATTCAACACTGTCACTGTGTCACATCAAAGACATTCAACACTGTCACTGTGTCACATCAAAGACATTAACACTGTCACTGTGTCACATCAAAGACATTAACACTGTCACTGTGTCACATCAAATACATTCAACACTGTCACTGTGTCACATCAAAGACATTAACACTGTCACTGTGTCACATCAAAGACATTAACACTGTCACTGTGTCACATCAAAGACATTCAACACTGTCACTGTGTCACATCAAAGACATTCAACACTGTCACTGTGTCACATCAAAGACATTCAACACTGTCACTGTGTCACATCAAAGACATTAACACTGTCACTGTGTCACATCAAATACATTCAACACTGTCACTGTGTCACATCAAATACATTCAACACTGTCACTGTGTCACATCAAAGACATTCAACACTGTCACTGTGTCACATCAAAGACATTAACACTGTCACTGTGTCACATCAAAGACATTCAACACTGTCACTGTGTCACATCAAAGACATTCAACACTGTCACTGTGTCACATCAAAGACATTCAACACTGTCACTGTGTCACATCAAAGACATTCAACACTGTCACTGTGTCACATCAAAGACATTAACACTGTCACTGTGTCACATCAAAGACATTCAACACTGTCACTGTGTCACATCAAAGACATTCAACACTGTCACTGTGTCACATCAAAGACATTAACACTGTCACTGTGTCACATCAAAGACATTAACACTGTCACTGTGTCACATCAAAGACATTCAACACTGTCACTGTGTCACATCAAAGACATTAACACTGTCACTGTGTCACATCAAAGACATTCAACACTGTCACTGTGTCACATCAAAGACATTCAACACTGTCACTGTGTCACATCAAAGACATTCAACACTGTCACTGTGTCACATCAAAGACATTAACACTGTCACTGTGTCACATCAAAGACATTCAACACTGTCACTGTGTCACATCAAAGACATTAACACTGTCACTGTGTCACATCAAAGACATTCAACACTGTCACTGTGTCACATCAAAGACATTAACACTGTCACTGTGTCACATCAAAGACATTCAACACTGTCACTGTGTCACATCAAAGACATTAACACTGTCACTGTGTCACATCAAAGACATTCAACACTGTCACTGTGTCACATCAAAGACATTAACACTGTCACTGTGTCACATCAAAGACATTAACACTGTCACTGTGTCACATCAAAGACATTAACACTGTCACTGTGTCACATCAAAGACATTCAACACTGTCACTGTGTCACATCAAAGACATTAACACTGTCACTGTGTCACATCAAAGACATTCAACACTGTCACTGTGTCACATCAAAGACATTCAACACTGTCACTGTGTCACATCAAAGACATTCAACACTGTCACTGTGTCACATCAAAGACATTAACACTGTCACTGTGTCACATCAAAGACATTCAACACTGTCACTGTGTCACATCAAAGACATTCAACACTGTCACTGTGTCACATCAAAGACATTCAACACTGTCACTGTGTCACATCAAAGACATTAACACTGTCACTGTGTCACATCAAATACATTCAACACTGTCACTGTGTCACATCAAAGACATTAACACTGTCACTGTGTCACATCAAAGACATTAACACTGTCACTGTGTCACATCAAAGACATTCAACACTGTCACTGTGTCACATCAAAGACATTAACACTGTCACTGTGTCACATCAAAGACATTAACACTGTCACTGTGTCACATCAAAGACATTCAACACTGTCACTGTGTCACATCAAAGACATTCAACACTGTCACTGTGTCACATCAAAGACATTCAACACTGTTACTGTGTCACATCAAAGACATTAACACTGTCACTGTGTCACATCAAATACATTCAACACTGTCACTGTGTCACATCAAATACATTCAACACTGTCACTGTGTCACATCAAAGACATTCAACACTGTCACTGTGTCACATCAAAGACATTAACACTGTCACTGTGTCACATCAAAGACATTAACACTGTCACTGTGTCACATCAAAGACATTCAACACTGTCACTGTGTCACATCAAAGACATTAACACTGTCACTGTGTCACATCAAAGACATTAACACTGTCACTGTGTCACATCAAAGACATTAACACTGTCACTGTGTCACATCAAAGACATTCAACACTGTCACTGTGTCACATCAAAGACATTAACACTGTCACTGTGTCACATCAAATACATTCAACACTGTCACTGTGTCACATCAAATACATTCAACACTGTCACTGTGTCACATCAAAGACATTCAACACTGTCACTGTGTCACATCAAAGACATTAACACTGTCACTGTGTCACATCAAAGACATTAACACTGTCACTGTGTCACATCAAATACATTCAACACTGTCACTGTGTCACATCAAAGACATTAACACTGTCACTGTGTCACATCAAAGACATTAACACTGTCACTGTGTCACATCAAAGACATTCAACACTGTCACTGTGTCACATCAAAGACATTCAACACTGTCACTGTGTCACATCAAAGACATTCAACACTGTCACTGTGTCACATCAAAGACATTAACACTGTCACTGTGTCACATCAAAGACATTAACACTGTCACTGTGTCACATCAAATACATTCAACACTGTCACTGTGTCACATCAAAGACATTCAACACTGTCACTGTGTCACATCAAAGACATTAACACTGTCACTGTGTCACATCAAAGACATTCAACACTGTCACTGTGTCACATCAAAGACATTCAACACTGTCACTGTGTCACATCAAAGACATTCAACACTGTCACTGTGTCACATCAAAGACATTCAACACTGTCACTGTGTCACATCAAAGACATTAACACTGTCACTGTGTCACATCAAAGACATTCAACACTGTCACTGTGTCACATCAAAGACATTCAACACTGTCACTGTGTCACATCAAAGACATTAACACTGTCACTGTGTCACATCAAAGACATTAACACTGTCACTGTGTCACATCAAAGACATTCAACACTGTCACTGTGTCACATCAAAGACATTAACACTGTCACTGTGTCACATCAAAGACATTCAACACTGTCACTGTGTCACATCAAAGACATTCAACACTGTCACTGTGTCACATCAAAGACATTCAACACTGTCACTGTGTCACATCAAAGACATTAACACTGTCACTGTGTCACATCAAAGACATTCAACACTGTCACTGTGTCACATCAAAGACATTAACACTGTCACTGTGTCACATCAAATACATTCAACACTGTCACTGTGTCACATCAAAGACATTAACACTGTCACTGTGTCACATCAAAGACATTCAACACTGTCACTGTGTCACATCAAAGACATTAACACTGTCACTGTGTCACATCAAAGACATTCAACACTGTCACTGTGTCACATCAAAGACATTAACACTGTCACTGTGTCACATCAAAGACATTCAACACTGTCACTGTGTCACATCAAAGACATTAACACTGTCACTGTGTCACATCAAAGACATTAACACTGTCACTGTGTCACATCAAAGACATTCAACACTGTCACTGTGTCACATCAAAGACATTAACACTGTCACTGTGTCACATCAAAGACATTCAACACTGTCACTGTGTCACATCAAAGACATTCAACACTGTCACTGTGTCACATCAAAGACATTAACACTGTCTGTGTCACATCAAAGACATTCAACACTGTCACTGTGTCACATCAAAGACATTAACACTGTCACTGTGTCACATCAAAGGCCTGCGCGCTTCAGTCCTGGAACCGTGAAGAAAGACATTCCTCCTGGGGCCTTTGTTCAATCCTCGACGCAGTATACTGACACACATGGACGTACAGAGAATGTTGGAGAGGCAGGGGCTAACATTTCTGAAAAAGGGCCTTTTGGTGAAAACATCGAAAATAACAGAGGACGATTCTTTCAACATAAGATGCTGCATTCAAGTTCAGGAGAGTTTGGACAAGGCAATTCTCTTGAATGCTGCCTTCAGGTATGGCATGGAAAGAGGACATTTGCATTTCTTTCACCGTAGTGAAAATTGCATTCATGGTCTGGAAAGTGCACTTTTTTTACAGATGGATAAAAGGGCAGGGGCTCAAGCCCCCTTTGGTGTCCATGTGTGCATGTCCTTGCTGACACAGTGTTGGACAGTGTTTTCCCTCCGGGCAGCTGTGTGTGTGTGTGTGTGTGTGCATGACTGTCATTAATACTGAACAAGCACAGAGACTGAGGTACACTCTCTCTCATGCACGCACACACACACACGCACGCACGCACGCACGCACACACACACACACGCACACACAGCCCCAATCAAGTCAGTTCTGGGCTGATGACACCAAACACATTAGATGCGGAGGTTCTGCTCGGTTGACTGTGTGTGTGTGTATGTGTGTGTGTGTGTGTGTGTGTGTGTGTGTGTGTGTGTGTGTGTGTGTGTGTGTGTGTGTGTGTGTGTGTGCCCGTGCGTGCGTTCGTTCCCAAGGGTTGGAGAGGCAGTTTGTGTGATGTCACCAGCGTTTAGCCGAACCGCCCGTGATCTTGTTACGGCCCGGGCCAGCTTATTGGCCGCGGCGGCGTCCAATGGAATCGTCAATAGCGCTGGCCAAAGGTCAGCCAATCGCGCGGTCCTCGACGACTGGACCCGACGAGAGAGAGAGAGAGAGAGAGAGAGAGAGAGAGAGAGAGAGAGAGAGAGAGAGATAGAGATAGAGAGAGAGAGAGAGAGAGAGGCGTCTAGTCTATGTCCAAGCGTGTCTAGGAAGGGAGCGTTCGTTTTATGGTTAGATGTCACAGTTATTGTCCACGACGCTCAGTTATTGTCCACGACATTGCAAGCGGCGCGACGGCCAGCGGACCTTGGTCCTGCTCTTCGCGCCCGAGCGCCGCAGGCACGAGTGCCCGCGAAGAGCGGGCCAGGGCCGAGTTACGAAGCCGTGGTGAATGCAATCGTTATATTTATGCCCAGGCCGTAAGGCCTGGGCAAGCCCACGATAAACGCCACGATAACCTCCTAACGCATTCTATTCACCTCCTCTGCGCGGTCCAAGTGACTACAATGGAGCGCTCCCTACCTCCGGTTCAGCCAATCACAGGGGGCTCGGCGGGGACCGGAACTTGGACAAGCTTGCGTATCAGCCAGATGCGAGAGAGAGAGAGAGAGAGAGAGAGAAAGAGAGAGAGAGAGAGTTATCCTACTCCATACATGGGCAACTGGCGGCCCGGGGGCCACATCCGGCCCCCACCTTCACTTAATGCGGTCCTCAGGTTAATATCAGAATACTGATATATTATTGCTTTCAGCTGTTACAATTCAAAACGTGCAAACATGACCCGCTTTAATTACTTCAGTCTATATTTGTAGCCTGGTATAGTAGCATTAAAATGTATTTTTTTATGTCCAACGTATTTGTATTTAAGTTCATAAAGTGAACATGAGTATATAACTAAATGCATTTGACATTAAATCAAAATGTTACATTTCAGGATTCCAATAAATATAAGCTTGTAGATCTGCTATTTTTGCTTCTTTTGTATGAAATATAGTAGAATGACAAAGTACGACATAGCAATGGCCCATCATTAAAGTTGCCCACCCCTGTCCTACTCCCTGCGTAGCAGATCGAGTGCTTATGTGATTCTCTATCATATCTTTTTCCACCTGATACATGCGTTGTACCCACCACTAGTCTTTCACCCAGGATAAAACCCGGTCAACACTGGCTACCAAAATAACACCACATCGTCAGGTGACAAGCCGAGTGCAACGCCGGACAAGCTGGTGAAACGCTGAGCTTTGCAACAACATGTTTTCTGCTTTTCTGCTCATGACAGATAAAATACTGTACTGTAGACTACATCCTAAATCCAATGTAAATAACATATTAAATGACCGGGTGGAAGTATCCGATAGGACGCGCAGCAGAGCTGTGAACTCCCAGTCTGACTCTGACCCATTCCATCATGTAGGCCTGAACGCAAATCTTTATTGTCGTTGTCGGATGGAAACCTTGTATGTCCAAACTAGTGAAAAGAGCAGATCTACAAGCACACAACGCCTCGCACCGCGAGGCGTTGTGTGCTTGTAGATCGGCTGTTTTCACTACTTTTGTGCAGCAGCCTTGTATGATGAAGCAGGGCTTTTACTTGGTGAAAAAACATACAAATTTGAAACTTGGAGATACGAGGTTTCTGCCCGACAGTGACGATATGCTTTAACTATTTAAAAAATATATATATATATACAAGCTCACAGCACGGCACTCACCTATTTAAAAAAAAATCGTGAACATTTGTGCAAGTCTTTGAACATTTTGTCCCCGTTTCTAAATGCAGAAGCAGAGATTTCAGTTACAAATGTACACTTTTAATCTAAAGTATTACACAATTAATAGCGGTGGAACACAACTTAAAGTTGTACCATGTAACTTTTTTTATAAAACAAATCTTAAAATTGTCCTAACTGTTAAATCGCTAAAGTTTTAGAACACCCACTCCGTTATTTTCAGCTTCTGAAGCCTTCTCTTTATATGTTTTCTTCTTAGCAGTGACAGGGGCGGGATTTCGCGCCAAAATGACGTAATCTGCATCATCTGTATATGTTGTGTATACGTTGCCCAATCACATCGCCGATCATGCACACATGGTACACTACCGGCCAATCACAGCTTATCTGCTCTGGTCTCCAGGAAGCGCCTCCGCTTGGCTACAGTGTTTACCATGGTGAAGGATTTTAACCTCTTAATCCACAAATCCTGGCCAGAAAATTACGTTCTACCATGCGTTCTACCCCTCCACGGATTACTATCGGTCGCGGTGGTTTGCGGCGCCGCTCCGGTGGTCCGCGGCGGTGGTCCGCGACGACTCCGGCCGAAAAACGGCCGAAAAAAGCAATAGCGCTACTGACCACTAGTTGAGCAACTTACACAGTATAGCTTTAAGTACATTCACTTGATTTTTTTTTCTCCAATGCTGCATATTAACTTCACTGCCACAAACAGAGAATGAATTGGTCCTCACGTTATTATCATTATAGGGAGCATGATGGACGGTGGTGCAGTCACACCAGTCATATGTTTACTACCAGAATACTAACCCTAACTCACCAAGGCCTTGCTTTTTATGCCCATATATGGAGATTCCTATATTGTCAATATTAAGGACATTATTAAGGATATTATGTTATCAATATTAAGGACATATATGGGAATGCCCATATTTGGTAATGTCCATATATGGGCATGTTTTGACATAACATAACTATCATGAAGGGTTATCCACATATGAGTAACTGGTCCCATATAAATCACTGGCCAGATGGCCAAGAATTGGCGCGACCTCGCCCTTTAGGGCGTCTGCCTGTCTGTCTGCCTGTCTGTCTGTCTGTCTGTCTGTCTGTCTGTCTGTCTCTGTCTGTTTCTGTCATTCAGTGACAGTTACACATCTTCTCCACCAGGGGGCAAAAGGCATTAAAGCAAGTGCCTGGGTGGGCTCTAGCCCCCGTAGCCCCCCCCCCCCCTTCCCGCCTAATGGTTTTCTATACCTCTTTTTAGCCCGACACTACACGACACGACACCGCACCGCACCGCACCGCATTTTTTATGTAGGTTTTCCACTACAGTACCCCCCCCCCCCCCCCCCCCCTCTCCTCCTCCCCTCCGCTCCCGAAAGAAATCGACGCCCCTTTCAACATATGGATACTCGGGCAACGTGAAACTGGCGAATATAGGACTTCCGGTGTAGGAGCAGGCGAATATAAGACCTTCAAAATAAGATGTCAGTAATTAATGTTTGTAAAGACCGTACATTTATTTAAAATAATACATTTACTGATTGATTGATTGATTGATTGAAGACTTTATTAGAAGTTCGCATAGGAAAAGGTACAGTTTCATGACGGTACAGTTCACTGGTACACAGTCTACTAAAAGGAGATCCATGAAAAGACTAAGCTTATTTCCACTGGAAACCATTGAAGTATCTCATATAACATTGAATGACAGACAAATAGAACACAGTACTATGCAGTAGATATGTAAAGAAAAACAAAAAAGAAGACAGTAAGTCTAAACAAACAGTATATACAAAGAAGGGGCAGGGGAGGGGAGGGGAGGGTTGGGCTTTACGATGTGTGTATTGTTGTAAACCAGGGTTTTGGGTACCATTATGTAGTTTCTGGAATAGCTCCTAAATTAGACTTCTTGATTAGACTGAATTTCTATAAGGTCCAGGAAGGACTTGGGAGGAAAGATGAATGAAAGCAGCAGAGTTGTTGTTCCATAGCGTTGTTCCTTTATTGACAGAGTATAGATCGATTCCATGAGTCAATGCATTCCTGCTGAAGCCGGAGCTACCAGCTTTACTGACAGTCCTCCGCCGTTTGCGGGCTTCTCTCTTCTACCAACTAAACCATTTAGTCACGTTTAAGTACAATTCAGATCAAACACAGAGGAGGCAGAGGAGTGGTCTAAATCTATCTGGGAATCTCATCTTCTGACCAGGTCAAAGGTGCAGGCAGTTGTCCCCAATCTTAACAAAAGATCTGGCTTGATGATGCCCTGTAGTTTTCCGCTGCCTGCAGAGACCTCCCAAAATAGATTACCCTACCATGTGTCTCATGTCAAGATCTCATGTCAGAACTAAACCTAAGAATTAACTCACTCTTAATGTAATGTCTACTTTAATGTGCAATGCATATACTGTATGTCTCACTTATATAGACCTAAACCCTTAAAACATGTGTTTGCATCTGACAATGTAAAGAGTGTAAACCTTAAATGCTAAAGGTACTACAGTTTAAGAATTACTGTATGTCAAGAAGACAAGATCAGCATGTAGTCTCTTCTTGAATGTCACAGAATCATCACAGATATGATATGATTAACTCAACTGTGTGTTTAACCACATTTCACCAACTTATCGATTATTTAGCTAGTATAAGGTTACCCTGCATTCTAAAATGTCTCCATAGAAAGATAAGACAAGCTTTTAACAGCTGCTCCCCGGGGGTCTGTACTTTGCTGTCTTTATGGCTTCCTTATCTGCTGTCCTCTATTTAGGTCGCCAGGCGATCCTTAAAACAAAGAGCAGGATTTATAACTAAGTTGAAACACAAACAAGCCTAATCTGGTCTCGTCTTACCTTGCAGAGGAGGTTTGGAGGCGGTCTAAACAGCCATTTGCTCCAAAATTCCACACTATATTATACTAGTTGATATTATACTGAATTAGTATGCATTATTGTCTGATCAGATATACTTCAGATCCCCTCTTCGTAATATGACAACATATTACGACAACCAACTGATCAGACATACATGGTAACTACTGGTCTACATACATATTACAGCTTAAAGTTACATTGTTCCAAAAACGATTCCATCCATCCATCCGTGTAATCTGATTGTAACACAGTTCACTGTCGCTATGGTCAGTAAAAACTATGGGACAATTAGACTATCATGATTACTTAACTAAACAACCCTAAAAATATTGAATAAAACAAGATCGTCATCATCATCTTAATAAAAACACCTAACAGGATGGTCAAATTGTATAGCAGTTGGCTGTCCCCTCTGGGCAGTGAAACAACTACAACACAATTTAGAACGTCAAAATATTTGAATAAACCTAAATAAACAAACTTGCTGATACAATCAACCATATTGACCTAATGTATTGGAACTATGGGAGTCCATAAATTAACAGAAACATAATAATCCAATGTAGTTTGGATCATCGCCTGTAGTAGGATGCCGATGAATAATACCTAATGAATGCAAAAGTAAGCCAGACATGGTAAAATTCATACACACCGAACTAGAAACAAGTATTCCTATCCACCTTTTTTTGGGCATGGCCAAAATGTTATCTGCCATGATTGTAGGGGAATTTACGGAATTGTACCTGTATCATCATAGACACACACTTCATAAGTTTCTTTTCCTGAGACTCAACGCAAAATGAATGTCTTTTCTTAAACTTAAAAAAAAGGAAAAACGCGAAAAATGATCTTCTTCTTTGTCTTCATGTACAAAATGCACACAAAAAATATGCGCTTTACTTTGGCCATACTGACTGAGCAAAAGGTAGAAAGAAAGAATTAGAGAATAGATAGAGCATAAGGATAGAGTGTGAAGGACACACGTGCCACAGAATAGCACTGAAAGGGGGCTTTAAATGGCATCGTTGTGTCAACAGTGACACTGGGGCGTGGCAAGGGAACTGTCATCCTTCTTGGAAAGGGCAATGACACATCTTCTGACAGCGGACGGGGCATAGAATGCTCCTCTCATCTTCATCTCAAACTGTCCATGTCTCGCCAACCGGTGCCAGGCTCCGCTGCCTGGGTTGGATCCATTATCGCAGCATCTCCTTCTATGGCTGGCTTCCTCCACTGTAGGTCACCATAGTCAACCTCCCTCCAATTATTTGAATTTTGTCTGTAGAATAGACCCATCTGACGGCTCGGCTCCATCCTCTCCTGTTGGGCAACTAATCTCCAAGGTGGACACTGTGGTACAGGCAGAAGCGGTTCCTCTCTTTGGTTGCACTGTCTCCAAAAATGTGTTCTCTTGTGACAGATATAACAGGGTGCTTTCAATTTCCCTCGTCGTCTCTGCTGCTGTGGGAATGGTGGACGCACAGTTTCACAATCCCTTGTGAAATGGGTCATCGCTCCACAGGTGTAGCATCCGGCATAATACGATGGGATCTGTTGTAGCCTCTGGAACTGGTTTGTTCGGTAGGCATCCGGAACTGTTGCATACTGCTGCACAAATGGGGGAATAGGCACCGATTGTGGCACCTTTTGCTCTGTGTGCGGGTAGCTGACAGACTCATCAGCACCTGGCAAGGGCTGACTTCCTTGTGGTTGTCGTTTCTCCATGATCTCTGCAAGCTGTGCTTTCTGTAGCATCCTTTTTATGGCTAAAGCCTGCGACTTCTCATCGGTCTCTCTCTTACGGACTAAATTCACCGCGTGTGCCACTTGTTTCGTGTAGGACTTAATGTTCATTGCAGAAAGTTCCGGTACAAGCTCAAGCTCAGATGTCATCGCTTCTGGTAGTCCCTGCATGATTTTTGATCTAACCAGGGCTTCATCAATGTCACTCCGGGTAGCATTTCTTCCTGTTAAATCTGCCCACTGCTCGTACACTCTGGAAATGTAGCTATTTGGGTCTTCCTCCTCTCGTAGTGGGTCAATAACTACAGAATCCAAGGTCCTATTCCACGGATAGTGGACACTAAACGCACGCCCCAGCACACCCCTGTGCTCGGCGAAAGGGACTGCGTCATATTCTCCATTCTCGATGTATTGAGTTAGTCCTGCTTCGGTCAAGATGTCAGTCAACACCTGTTCTCCAGTGGGTCCAGTTGCACGTGTAACTAGCCTCTTAAAATCACCCATCGCTAATGGAATATCCAAGACAAGCTTCTCCAACTTGTTAAGCCATCCGCAAGCTCCTTCTTCAAGATTTGGCAAATGACGCTCAAGGTGTAGAACCTCCATGCTTGACAATGGCTTATAGTCCAGAATCTGGTCTCTGAGGAACACTGGTGCTTGTTTCACAGCGTATTGAGACATCCTTTCATCCTCCTGTCTCGGTTCAGGACTCCTGCTCTGTGGTGCGCTTGCTCTTCTGATGACACGCTTGGTAGTTTGACAGTGGTCGTCATCTGTTCTTCTGCGCTTCCTCGTCTCCTGAGGGTTCATTAGGTTTTGACTCTCCTCAGCCATACTTCTTCGGTGAACACCTGACTTCTTAATCTTCCTCAAAATGTCATCAAAAGTCATTGTTAGCTCAGCTTCTGTCGCTGAAAGCTGACTCAATTGCTTAGTCAAGCGGGTACACTGTGTTCGGTGTCTCTTCAACTTTTTGCCAATGGCGATCAAAGTCTCAAAAAGGTTTCTCTGCTCTTCAAGGTCACTGTCATTGTCTCTGTCACTGTCACTGTCCATCTGAGACTCCGTAGAATCTTCCTCTGCTGGGCTGGTGTCGTCCGGCAGACAGGAACGTTCTGTGCACTTCCTGCCAACATGGCGGGCACGCCAATGTCCTCTGTCGCACTCACGGTGAGCACTCTCCTCACTGTGGTGTCTGCTGTAATCACTGTGTCGGCTGTCCTTGCTGCGGCGGTCAGCAGCTCCTCTCGCTGTAGTCATCATCACCTTTCTCTTGTGCAGGCCGTGGCCTGTTCTGCTTGGTTCCGGTAGATCTGCTGGTGTCATCGCTGACTCCTTCTCTCCATGACTCGTCCTGGTGCTCAGTCCAAAAGGTACTGCTGCAGCTGCTGTGGTCGTAGCTTGCTGCTTCTCCTCTCCTAATGGAGACTCTTCTCGTGCTGCCAGTGTCAATGTGCAGGGAGGCGGCCTGCTCTCTGCCCTCTGTGGCTGTGATAAGCATGGCAGGGGCTCCGGTTGAAAAAAATAGGGATGCGTAGGTAGAAAAGGTGGTGGCTCTTCACATGCTGACAGATGTGAGGTCCCATATTGTTGAGCTGCTTCGCATACGGTAGCAGAGCTAATCAGCCGCTTTGCCTCTCTAAAAAACAGATCTAAAACGGCAAGTTCCAGCTGTCTTTTCTTCTTTCTTTTCTCTGTTTTTTGTTCTGCTCTAAATGTACGGACTAATACCTCCATCGTCTTAATAAGTTTCATATCAAAACTCCCTTGCTCTGGCCATGCAGGTTCTATGTCACTCCACCTTATTGACCACTTTCTTGTGACATCAAATATACCTAATGGACTGGATTCTTGTATGACCTCTGCCGGCGTCATAACTTTCTCAGAATCCATCTTAAAAACTAAATGAGTGAAAATTAAACGAAGACAAAAAAGTGATGGTGTCTTGTTTACAAAAGTAATAAAAGTAGAGAAAGTGAAAGATAAAGAGAGAGAGAGAATCAATCACACTCATTCAAATCTCACTCACACCCAGCTGTCACCCACACACACTCAGATCAGATCTCACAGGTCACAAACACAGGTCGGGGTCAGTCACTCACACAGTATGTCCCCTGCAGGCACACTCACACACACACACACACACACACTCATTTGCATTGGGGGCCAATGTCTTCAACCACACACACACACACACACACACTCACACACTCATTTGCATACAGGCCTCTGTAACAAGCTGTCTCTTACTGCTCAACTCACAAGACTCTTTCACACAAAGAAGAAAAATGAAGGAAGAGATTACAGAACAGCCTAGTCTCAAAGATTAAAAGACCCTAACCTTACTCACTCCTTCCCACTCAACTCACTCTCACTCATACACAAACATTGACCATTTGTTCCCAATGTAATTACTCCTACTTTTAAGCTAAAAGTTAACCCATTAAATTTGAAATCCCAATAAAATTGTCAAAAATAGATATATATGAAATATACCTAGTCTACTGTCTGTTACTTTTAGTTACCTACTGAATAATTACTTCTGTTAAAGTGTAACCTTTGTCTTCAAAATGTTTATCCCACATTAAAACCCCATTACATTAATTATGTTACTTCCTTTACAATCCCAATAAATGAATGATATTGTTATGTATACCTATACCTATACCCTCCCCTCTTCGAGACACCAACCAATATGTCTCGACAACTTAAATCAATAAAAATACAAGTTACCCCCAAAATGTAGCCTATAGCCAAGCTCAAAGAAAAAGCCGACCTGCAGAAACCCCTGACTATACCGTATGCAGCCCAGGCGCGCCGTGGCCCTAGGTAACCCCTTCACATACACACTCTTTCTCCCACACAGTCATACATTCACAGTCACACAAAGAAAACAACCCCTCTTCAACACACACACAAGAATAGAAGGGAAAAGGAAATGGTAATTGTTCAACGAAAAAGCTTCAAATTATTCTAGCCGAAACGGAACTGCTGAAAATAGGTAAATTCACAAAAAAGACAACCAAAATCGCCTTATTGTTAAATTAAGGAGGTAGCAGCCCTCAGTTTGGCTTAACAAAAATCTGAAACCTAAACATTGAACAAAGAGAATGAATGAAAAAGGAGAATAAAGGAGAAAAAAATTGAAAATATCCCCCCAAAACCCAATTAAAAAAAACAGCTAACCCCTACGCACCGCTCTAACACACGAGTGACTAGACAAAACGTAGGTCTAATACCGAGCAACTAGAAGAATTATCACCAGAGTGACTAAGAAAACATCTCGACAAAAAATGACCGAGGCCTACCCTCACTGACTGTCCTCCGCTCAAGCCAATATACTCACAGCCAAAAAAAAAGGTCCAAAAGGAACAAAACAACTGAACGCCATCACTCCATCCAAATCCTCCTCGCGTCCTCCAGAAAGTTCTCTGTGTGGAGACCGAAAAATCTCCATCAACATCGGGTTTCCAGGCACCATTTTGTTGTAAACCAGGGTTTTGGGTACCATTATGTAGTTTCTGGAATAGCTCCTAAATTAGACTTCTTGATTAGACTGAATTTCTATAAGGTCCAGGAAGGACTTGGGAGGAAAGATGAATGAAAGCAGCAGAGTTGTTGTTCCATAGCGTTGTTCCTTTATTGACAGAGTATAGATCGATTCCATGAGTCAATGCATTCCTGCTGAAGCCGGAGCTACCAGCTTTACTGACAGTCCTCCGCCGTTTGCGGGCTTCTCTCTTCTACCAACTAAACCATTTAGTCACGTTTAAGTACAATTCAGATCAAACACAGAGGAGGCAGAGGAGTGGTCTAAATCTATCTGGGAATCTCATCTTCTGACCAGGTCAAAGGTGCAGGCAGTTGTCCCCAATCTTAACAAAAGATCTGGCTTGATGATGCCCTGTAGTTTTCCGCTGCCTGCAGAGACCTCCCAAAATAGATTACCCTACCATGTGTCTCATGTCAAGATCTCATGTCAGAACTAAACCTAAGAATTAACTCACTCTTAATGTAATGTCTACTTTAATGTGCAATGCATATACTGTATGTCTCACTTATATAGACCTAAACCCTTAAAACATGTGTTTGCATCTGACAATGTAAAGAGTGTAAACCTTAAATGCTAAAGGTACTACAGTTTAAGAATTACTGTATGTCAAGAAGACAAGATCAGCATGTAGTCTCTTCTTGAATGTCACAGAATCATCACAGATATGATATGATTAACTCAACTGTGTGTTTAACCACATTTCACCAACTTATCGATTATTTAGCTAGTATAAGGTTACCCTGCATTCTAAAATGTCTCCATAGAAAGATAAGACAAGCTTTTAACAGCTGCTCCCCGGGGGTCTGTACTTTGCTGTCTTTATGGCTTCCTTATCTGCTGTCCTCTATTTAGGTCGCCAGGCGATCCTTAAAACAAAGAGCAGGATTTATAACTAAGTTGAAACACAAACAAGCCTAATCTGGTCTCGTCTTACCTTGCAGAGGAGGTTTGGAGGCGGTCTAAACAGCCATTTGCTCCAAAATTCCACACTATATTATACTAGTTGATATTATACTGAATTAGTATGCATTATTGTCTGATCAGATATACTTCAGTATTTTTAAATTGCTTATACTGGTGTACTTCAAAGTGCCCTAACACGTTTTTACCGATTTAAATTGGCTATTGATCCCCAGTAAATGGGCCCATTTTCCATACAACTTCTGACCACAATGTGATAATTGCCACAATTAGCACCTTCTGCCAGTGGTGTATAGTAACTAAGTAGGCCTACATGTAGGCTATTTAAGTGCAATTTTGAGGTATTTGTACTTTTACTCCACAACAATTTATTTTTAAACTTGAGTTACAGTTACTTTGCAGATGTTTTATTGCAATACACACATTAACAACGTTAGCCCTATTTAAAACCTAGGTTATTTGAAAATAGCAGATCTACAAGCTCACAATGTGTCGCATCGTGACATGTTGTGAGCTTGTAGGTCTGCTATTTTTTACTTTTACTTTTGGTATAAAGTATATTTAAGTATAGTAAAGTGTATATAAGTATATTTTGATGCCAATACTTTCATACTTTTACTCAATTTCATTTTGAATTCCAGACGAGATTATCTGGATATCATGTTAATTGCTGTGCATGTCTGCCTCTAGGCCAGGTTGCTATGTAAAATTAATATAAGCAAATAAAGTGATAAAACAACAACAAAATATGCTCCAGATAATAATAGTGGATTGTGCAGGTGAGATACAATACCAGTAATACATTAAAAGCATATTTATTTAACAACATGCTGGGCTCTGAAAATAGCAGATCTACAAATAAAGTTTTCGGACTCTAGTGGGCGCTGGGCGGCTCTTCGTGTCGGCACTTTGGACACACGCACACGTTCGGGGAGACCTCCTCTGCCACACCACACTCTCCGCCAAGAGGGAGAGGCGGCATTGCAACTGCTACAGGTCATCCAGTGCAGCCAGGCGCTCAAAAATGGCTCAAAAGGCACCATGTTCTGACTCTAGTGGCACTGGAGAGCAGGCGGCTCTTCGCCTTTTGACACCATTTTTGAGCGCCTGGCTGCACTGGACGGCCTGCAGTAGTTGCAATGCCGCCTCTCCCGCTTAGCGGAGAGTGTGGTTTGGCAGAGGAGATCTCCCCGAACGCGTGCGTGTGTCCAAAGTGCCGACACGAAGAGCCGCCTGCTCTCCAGCGCCCACTAGAGTCAGAAAATGGCACCTTTTGAGGCCTTTTTGAGCGCCTGGCTGCACTGGACGGCCTGCAGTAGTTGCAATGCCGCCTCTCCTGCTTAGTGGAGGGTGTGGTGTGACAGAGGTCGTCTCCCGGAACGCGTGCATGGGTCCAAAGTGCCGTCACGAAGAGTTGTCTCCTGTCCAGTGTCCAATTTGTAAAGGCTATGCACTATTGAACAGCATTTATCCGTTTATATATATTTTTTAAAAAACTTTTTTATTTTACCCAAAAACATAATTATCATTGTGTATGTTCGTTTAAATGCTTAATCTATGTTTTGAATGTGCATATCATGGGTAAATTAATCGTTTTTCAACATTTTTCAAATGGCTGAAGGGTACTCTTATTCTGAAGAGTATTCCTTATATTCGCCAACTTATATTCGCCAGTTTCACATAGACGGATACTCGGATAGGATCTTCTCAGTCTGTAAACACAACGGAGATGCTAACTTGCCCTAATTATTTTTTAGAGATGTGGTGGACAATGTTTTAGATGCCACACACTCACACAGGTCTTCATGGAGTCTTTACAACTATAGCGACGACTAACGTCGGGGTGAACATAGTCAAATAATAACGTTATTGGCCAAACTACACAAAGAAGAGTAGAGGCTAGTTGCGCTAGCATACATGCTAACCTACAGTACAGTACATGTAGGCTACTGTAGATTCTTTTCCCCATTCAACACGGAGATGTGGTGGACAATGTTTTAGATGCCACACGCTCACACAGGTCTTCATCAGGTCTTTAAAACTATAGCGACGACTAACGTCGGGATGTTCATGGTCAAATAATAACTTTATTGGCCAAACTACACAAAGAAGTAAGCTAATGTAGAGGCTATGCTAGCGCAGCAACAGTACAGTACATGTAGGCTACTGTAGATTCGTCCCCCCATTCAACACATGCAGTTACAAATACAAACAGGAGACATCTCACTGAGATCCATGTAAAATAACGGATTGCCGACGCATTTGCCATTGATAATTGCGACTCGCGACGATATAGCCTATGTCCACTGTTTGTGTTGGTTAATGTTCTCTTGGTGCTTCGTGGTATCTCAACTGCAGGGCTGGGGAACACAATTCTGCCTAATCATCCTATTTATAAACAGATATATAAAACAAACAGGCTTTGCTTTTATATTTGATTTGCAGCCGTGACTGCATACTAAAATCTGTCTCAAGTTGTTGTGTTGAAAGTCACAGCTCAGCCGTGAGACTCTGTCTCTGACCAATCAGCATCAGCAGCGTGTATACGTCACTGATTTGGCCTCACTTGGCAATGGCATAGGGGAACGCTTTAGTACCCCGTTAAGTACCACTTTCACTCTACCCAGTTCCTTGTAGTGGAAAACCTGACACAAGTGGGCGGTGTGGTGTGGAGTTGGGCCTGTGGAAAACCGGCTCAAGGACCACAAGGAGGTGCCGAAAGTCGGGGGGACGAAGATGTACTATTCTGTCCCTATCAGGACATAACTCGGACGGACTTCGCAACGCTCCACACGGAGACTCGCTCTCTTTAGCTCGCTCGGCGGCGGTGTCTCACTCGGTGTTGGTGTTTCATGGTGGTTTTGGGACGCAGGCAGCGCGTGGTGAAAACCTTCTCATATTGAAAGGAGTTCAAAACGCTTCAAATGGAGTCTGTACGGCTGGAGATAAATGAACACATGACGTCGGTGGGAGAGGAGATATTGTGTGTTTTGGAAAAGCAACAAAGTGTTGATGTTTGTCGCGTGAAGCTCGACGTCAGAGTGTTTGTGTTGGAGCGCCTCCGTGCGGCCGCAGAGGTCATGTGCAACCTCTTCCAGAGAGAGATGGAGACACTACACAACACCACCCAGCTACACACTGCAGGTATGTCTGTTACACACACAACCCCACCCAGCTACACACTGCAGGTATGTCTGTTACACACACAACACCACCCAGCTACACACTGCAGGTATGTCTGTTACACACACAACACCACCCAGCTACACACTGCAGGTATGTCTGTTACACACACAACCCCACCCAGCTACACACTGCAGGTATGTCTGTTACACACACAACCCCACCCAGCTACACACTGCAGGTATGTCTGTTACACACACAGCACCACCCAGCTACACACTGCAGGTATGTCTGTTACACACACAACACCACCCAGCTACACACTGCAGGTATGTCTGTTACACACACAACACCACCCAGCTACACACTGCAGGTGTGTTTGTTACACACACAACACCACCCAGCTACACACTGCAGGTATGTCTGTTACACACACAACACCACCCAGCTACACACTGCAGGTATGTCTGTTACACACACAACACCACCCAGCTACACACTGCAGGTATGTCTGTTACACACACAACACCACCCAGCTACACACTGACTGCAGGTATGTCTGTTACACACACAACACCACCCAGCTACACACTGCAGGTATGTCTGTTACACACACAACACCACCCAGCTACACACTGCAGGTATGTCTGTTACACACACAACACAACACAACACCACACTACACACTGCAGGTGTGTCTATTACACACAAACATAGCTGTCTCAGATGCTTAATTTCTTATATAAAGTGCTTATTCCATGGCCACAGATGTTACCATTCTCTTCGGGTGGGTACAAGTAACCGTATCTTCAGTATTGTTCAATTAAAAAAAACATTTTAATCTGAATGCTTTATAACTATGTAAAGTATGTGAGTACTTTTTCCACCACTGTTATTACGGTATTATCAATAAACGATAGGCGTTCTGTCCTCTACTAACTACTATTCTCTACTACGGTATAAAACATTATTGATGACTTAAAGTGATAGTTCACCTATTTTTGACATAAAGCTGTGTGAAATACTTGCCATTAAAACAGTGGTTAAACATGTATTAATTGATTACCAGAGTCCCGTGGTCAGAGTTCTGGTCAGTTTTAGCTGAATATTAAGTAGTTCCAATGGGGTGGGGACCATTTGGCGAGACCCAATCATTGAAAATAGATGAATCCACAAAACTAGCGTCATTTGTATTGTTGGCATATTTCTACCATACAGAGCGATGTTTCGTTCTGATCAGCTGACTGCAAAGCACCTTGTTTTGGGGAAATACGTTGCAGCGGCGTAGTGATACTGGACACAAAAAATAGTACCATACCATGTGACAGAGGGGTCAAAGTTGAACGAACGTTGGTCTATTTGGCAGAAATAGGTCAACAATACAAATGACGCTAGTTTTGTGGATTCATCTATTTTTAATGATTGGGTCTTGAGCCCCTGCCAAATCACCGGAACTACTTTATATTCATCTAAAACTGACCAGAACTCTGACCACGGGACTCTGGTAATGGATTAATACATTTGTAACCACTATTTTAATGGCAAGTATTTCACACAGCTTCATGTCAAAAATAGGTGAACTATCACTTTAATGTTGGTTTAATTGATCATATCTTGTAATAGTGTCTCCACCAGGCGATTGAACACTGCTGCAGTGCATATGCAAAAATGTTTTTTGTAACACAGAGGTAGTAGAGTAGATGGAGAGAGAAAACAGATCTCCGATCTCAGTGCTTTGTGTAACTTGGAGAAACAGAATAACAGATCTCCGATCTCAGTGCGTGTGTAATTTGGTGAAGATACAAGGATAATCTGACTCTGTAATAAACCACAATCTGCAGGCAGGCTAAATATGCGTCGCATTGTGAGCTTGTCGATTTTTGGCACTCAAACAATAGATTTGGTGAATGGTGTAGACTGAATAGGTGGTCCAAGTATCTGCAAAGTTGGGTCCCGTTTTATTCCAGAGGTTTATACGATGTAGCCTGCAGCTAGCGTTAGCCAGCCATTCATAATAGTCTTGTTAGCTTAATAATAAGTCAACTCTCCAACGGCGAGTGAACGATTGCATTCCAGATGTCCTTCTGATGAATTCTTCTCGGCTGTCAATGTTTCTATTGTCCAAAAGAATCACTCTGAACGTGATTTAAAAGATAGTGTACGATGTACGCTGTATTAACTACATGGGGGAAAGCGCTTTGTTTTCCCCCAGGCTAAAACCGGATGTGACGTTTATAGGCGTTCCTTTCTAGCTCTGTGTCGGTCTATGTGCATGAAAGAGACAAGGACTGACAGATATGTATGGGAGGTGTGAGGGCTCCGTAGTGGCCTGAACTCTTGACCTATAGTAGTGAAAATAGCCAATCTAGAAGCTCACAATGTCCCACATGTTGAGCTTGTAGATTGTTTCGTCTTCTCTTTTTTTTCCCGGATTAGATTTGTATTTGACTTTATCTGGTGTTTACATCAGGATGAGGACAAAGTAGTGATCCTTTCAACTGAACAAAACATGGTAAACGTCTATAGTTTGATTTGATTACGTCATGGTATTATATACGGTTGCTGAATGATAACCAAAAGTTCTTTCTACTGGTGATTTCCACAGAGCACCACATGGAGAGGTCTACAGAGTCTAGAGAGATGGCCTCCCCAACATATTCAACGTTGTCAGAGGAACAGCGAGAGACGGACAAGGGACGTGGACTGTTTGATGCAACGATGCAACCTGTAGTAAAGTTGTACAGGATAGGTATGTACTGTTTTATTTACTTTACAACCTGTAGTAAAGTTGTACAGGATAGGTATGTACTGTTTTATTTACTTTACAACCTGTAGTAAAGTTGTACAGGATAGGTATGTACGGTTTTATTTACTTTACAACCTGTAGTAAAGTTGTACAGGATAGGTATGTACTGTTTTATTTACTTTACAACCTGTAGTAAAGTTGTACAGGATAGGTTTGTTGTGTTTTATAGAATACAATAATTCAAGTCCAAAACACGCTTGCCCCGGGTCAAATGCCGTCAACCTTGGAACGGTCGCCACCAGGTATTCCTAAAGACAACCTCTATTTATTCCTAAACTTAACCGTTGAAAAACAAGGTCTAAATCAAACCTTATTACTAAACGTGACTTCACTAAAACAAAACTTAAAGCTATACTGTGTAAGTTGCTAAACTAGTGGTCAGTAGCGGTCAATGTTCCCTCTAATTTCTTTTTGGTGTGAGCAAAACTCAAACCCCCTGAGCGCCAGTTGGCGGACTTCAGCAACCACTGAGCAACATCTAACGTGTACAACTCGCACCGTCACACCGACTGTCAACCTTTAGATAATGAGTTATACGGCTTAAGAATCTAATTATACAAGTAATTTCAGTTGGATTACTTGTACTATATCACAAAATGTCACTATATCTAGGTTAGTTACAATGAAAAAGAAAACAAGATATCCAACCATTACATTTATTTTGTATCTTATTTGAACACATGTATCCTTGTGAATACCACTTTGTAGCTTTAGAAACATTAGAGGTATACAGTTTTCTTTACTGTAATGTAAACATGTCTCTGTATCTGAAATTCTGTCTCAAAACATTTGTTATTAACTAACTTAACAAGAAAATAAAACATTTAATAAGGGTAAAGTGAATCTTACTCCAAGTAAAACAAAATAAAAAAGTGCAAGATTGTTACTCAAAATAACTCAAACTATCAATAAAGGGAACAAGTGCAATGTTCTTACTTAAACAAGTGAAGGTGCTTTTATGCCTTTTGCCAAACAAGGCACACATTTGATGTCCTCCGAGTTGCTGATATAGAGCAACGTTCACAACCCAGACTCCCTCTCTGTCTGTCTGTCTGTCTGTCTGTCTGTCTCTCACTGTGTGTGTGTGTGTGTGTGTGTGTGTGTGTGTGTGTGTGTGTGTGTGTGTGTGTGTGTGTGTGTGTGTGTGTGTGTGTCTGTCCATGTCCATGTCCATGTCCATTGTTGTACTGTAGCACAGCACTGGCACTGCTGGCAGTGGTAAAATGTAATACCTCCTCCTCAAAAACAAAACAAAAAGTCTGATGTCAATTAATGTAGCTGACAGGAGAATCCTCTCCTCTCCTCTCCTCTCCTCTCCTCTCCTCTCCTCTCCTCTCCTCTCCTGGGCGGGGTTGCACCAGCAGTTACTAAGTTATAACGTAGCCTAGTTGTAACGTAAATGGCTTCTAAGTCAAGACTTACGCATTACTAAAATGTCAGGTGTTGCACCACACAAATTAGTTCTTACGTATCTCTAAGTAACAACTAAATATTTACACCACCCCTTGGGCAGCACTAAGTCTTTACTAAGTAACCTATCTCTATGGGAGTAGAGCAACTTCACTATACTAACGTGACAGACAGCATTATATCGGCTATTTAATTAATTCAACAATGAAACGAGTCAAACGACCCATCTGTTTAAAACATACATTAAGCCCTATATATATTTCGGCCATTTGAAAATAGCCGATCTACAAGCTCACGATGTGTCTGCTATTAATAGAGTATTTCTATATTGCAGGATTGATACTTTTTAATTCATTTGAGTACTTTTCAACCACTGCATACAGCACAACAGCGAATTGAACGGTGCGCTCTCTTCCCCTGTGTCTCCAAATATGCGTTGCTCTGTTACTTCACAACGGGGGATACAATCCGTTTGCAGGGCAGTGCGCTGCGCAGGGATGCACTCGCCCTGTGCACGCATATCAGTGACTTGTGTACTGTACTGCACATGCCAGTGGAGAGACGGAGGTCTCTGTTGACAAAAGACGATACAAGCTTTATTTCCTTACTAGAAACAGTTCGCTTTCATTGGATTCGGGAGCTATGACGTCATTTTATGCGACTATACATTACTTTAGGAACAGTCTACGCATTACTAGTTACGTTATGCCTTAAGAAGTCGTGGTGCAACACCTGTTAGTAACTCACTTAGTTACAAACTAACTAGTAGTTACTAAGCCTCTAGTAAGGACTTTACTCCCTAACTTAGGGCAGAACTTACGTTCTGGTGGTGCAACTGGCCCCTGGTCTTGTCTGCTTCTTCTCGAAAACAGTAGAATAGAATAGAATAGAATAGAATAGAGTCATTATTCTTCAAATCAGATTTTTGCCAAAACTGTCTTGGTCTGGAAAACTAAACATGTATGTTAATATTAGCAGTTCTACAACTGATAAAAACAATCTCTTAATGACCAAACTCAGTTTTGTAGTTGGCAATGACATTGTTTGCCTCCCTGTATTTGATATACAGTACTAGCATTTTGTGCACTGTTATGTCTGTGCTCTCATCTACTATCAAGGTATGCCATGGGGCTTCTCGAATATTGCACATAGTCTCATCCTGCACAACTTTATTAATTGAGTTCACAAACTCGAATGCATAGTTTTTTCCCCGCCAGTGTTCTGGGATACTCACATATTTAGCCATTATGATCATGGATCTTTTGCACAGACAGCATTGATGCGTTCATTTCTATTCCAAGTAGTACATTGTCAATGAGCACTTGTACCTGCTGGCTGTCAGATCTGTTCTTTAGCAACTGTTCACTCCTTTCGCGTCGTTGTTCTTCGTTCTGCAGCAGCAACGCGTCGATGCCAACTCCCTGTTTGCGTCGTCGTAGTATTTCAGCAGCATTCTGGTGCGTCTTGTGCTGGAGGTGGCGCTTTAGATAGTCTAATTTCCACTCATCCCACTTTTTCCCTTCTGAAAAGTCACTGGAAACTTTCGCTTCACAACACGTTTTGCATACAACGCCTCTCTCATCCGAAAAAGAAAAAATATCTCCCAGTTTCACATGTTGACCGTCAATGTGGTCAAACTCCCACAACCATTCCGTCCGAAAAGAGAGCAGTTTCTTCTTTGGTTTGGGTTGGCCAGTGCCGTCCGCAAGTTTTGTCTTTTTAGATGGCTGACTTGTCATAATGTCTTTTGAATGAAGGGAAGAACACAGGCGCGCTTGTTGTTTGTAGCTTAGCTACCGCGAAGCTAACAGCTGCTGTGTGTGTCATGCAGCCAGCGGTGCATGCCCCTGTGTGTGTGCTATGCGTGCAGTGAGAGAGACAGGAAGAGAGGAGACCCGTCTGTCGCCTGTGTGATAAAGTGTGGGTAAATTCTGGAATAGGTATAACTGTAGATGAGACACATGGAGTCGGGGACACATTTTTTTAACACAACTTTTTTTTCTTTTTTCTTTTTTTCTCAAAACAATTCTGTGCGCGACAGATTTCAGCTGTGCACGAGAACGTTCGGGAGTGTGCGCGGGCGCGCATGCGCGCAGCTTAGAGGGAACATTGGTAGCGGTATTGCTTTTTTCGTCCGTTTTTCGCCCGGTGTCGCCACGGACCACCGGAGCGGGGCCGCAAACCACCGCGACCGATACGAATCCGTAGAGGGGTAGAACGTAATTTTCTGACCAGGATTTGGGGAGTAAGATGCAAGAATCCTTCACCATCGTAAACACTATTGCTGAGGGAGGCTACTTCCTGAAGAGACGGCAAGACACGCTGTGATTGGCCGGTAGTGTATCATGTGTGTATGATCCGCGATGTGATTGGCCAACATATACACAACGTTTACAGATGATGCAGATGACGTAATTTTGCCACGAAATCCGGTCCCCGGCCAGGATCATAGAAAACATATTTACTGAAGACTTTAGGGGCTGAAATTAACGGAATGGGTGTTCTAAAACTTTAGCGATTTAATAGTTAGGACAACTTTAAGATTTGTTTTATAAAAAAAAGTTACATAGTATAACTTTAAACCTAACCTTATTCCTAAACCTCAGAAACCTATTCATCCCGCAAAGAAAATGGGGCAGAGTGTGTTTTGGTTTGAGCGTTTCAGTTACCCCGATTCTTGTGACAATTATTATTAGGAGAGGGTTCAAATGGAACCAGATGGACCCTTACGGTAGCCTAGTTCCAGACCCTGAATCGCTAGCCACACCCCTTTAATTTTTTTGTTTTGGCGATTCAGGAGTCTAGAAGTGCTCTCATTGAAGAGTCCTTCCTCGGTTGAAAATCCGATCGGCGAATCAGCGTCTTGTGATCAGCGTGGGTGGGGGTTTCCCAAAACTCATGTGTGTTTCCATGTACACCAGCGCCGCCGCCGTACCGTACCGCGCATTGCGGTAAATTGCGGTAAAATGCGATTGTATCGACCTCGCTATGAAACACCAGTAGCAGGCATGTTATGTTGTTTGATTACTAGTTCGTAGTGCTCCTATTCTGACTGTTTCTTTGGTTAGCAAGTAGTACTAGCAAGCAACAGGCTAGCCACTAGCCAGCCAGTCATGTGTTGGTCGGTGAACCAATCGCTGAAGACTGCCTCTTTTTTGCAACGCCAATCCCTGCAATCGCCCTGGGGGGAAGCGAGTTCAGACTGAATAATGAAGTGAAACGAAATGTCAAGGGGAAGTTCCACCTAAAATGTATGTGGACACAAAACTACAATGATTGTGGCTACTCTTGACTCACCAAATGTCAGCTAACCCCTGAAAATTCACAATTGCTTACCAAATTGTCCTGCTGTGATCATTTACCATAGCCTAGTTCCAGACCCTGAATCGCTAGCCACACCCCTTTATTTTTTTTAATGAAGTGAAACGAAATGTCAATTCAGGCTGAGTGTCAGGCTACATTTACCAAGGAAAAGATGATGAATAGTGAATGAGCCCCAAGACCTCATTGAAAACATATAGTGAATAGAGAAATTGTTCACCAAGGTGTCATCAATTGATAGGCAAAATTGTGTGAATATATTCCAAACTATGTAAACTCTACAGATGTTTTAGTGAGAGTAGTGCTGTAATATTAGTAATGTTAAAGTATAGGGCAAAAAATTATAAAAACGAGTAACAATAAGTAGTAATAATACTGTAATATGAGTAATGTATGTTTGAAAAGTACAATGGCAGCTGATTACTATGCTGTAGGACCACTGTAACAATAATCAACAAAGCAATTGTAGTTATATATTTGGTAGTTCAGGGGTCAACATCTTTTGCCCCCACCGGCAATAGGGTTCAAGAGCTTAAGTTAATAAAGTCCTTATTATATTCTTTC
>NC_137827.1:3811233-3853733 GCF_963921795.1 Nannobrachium achirus
CACAGCCTGTGTCATCACTTTTTGAATTTCTGTTCACAGGAAGTAATTAAGAATGGCCCATTTAGGGACCTTTGATATAAATATACACAATTATTTTCTAATTTTTTTGGCATCTAGTGTTAGGTATGGCCATATTATCACTACAGATATGCTCTAAAAGTGTGAAAAACATGTTTTTGATTTCACCCTGTCTTTAAGGTCTATTATGTAAGATGAGTGAGTTTGAGGTTGATATGACCATCCTTATGACATTGTTTGAGGAAACTCAAATCTGGGAGACAGCACTCATCTGTCTGTCTGTGTGTGTGTGGTGTGTGTGTGTGTGTGTGTGTGTGTGTGTGTGTGTGTGTTGTGTGTGTGTGTGTGTGTGTGTGTGCGTGTGTGGTGTGTGTGTGGTGTGTGTGTGTGTGTGTGTGTGTGTGTGTGCGTGCGTGCGTGCGTGCGTGCGTGCGTGTGCGGCCGTGTGTGTGCGTGCATGCGTGTGTGCATGTGATAACTGATGACAGACATCCGGCAGACTTTTATCTCAAGCATCTGATTTGATTACATATTAATTTCTATACTCATATTATTATTATTCTGTTCTCACAAAGCATGAAGGCAGAGTTTCACCAACCATGTACAAATAAAGTGAAATAGCAGATCTAAAAGCTTGCAAATTCGCAATATTTTCACTAATTTGATGATTTCGGGATTATTATTATTATTCTTGTGTAGCCTGAATTTTAAAATAATAAACTTGTTAGCATGTTAGCATTATGTTATAGAAGATAAACAGTTAAATACTCACTGTCAGGTGTTGGTGTTGCTGGACTTCCTGTTCCATAGAGACGTCCTCCATTTCCAGCCACCATCTCCTCTACCTTCATCAGAAGCCTCTGTGACCTGAGTGTCATCACCCCTGTTCTCATTGTCTAAGGACATGATATCTGTCTCCACATTTCTCTACAAGCCTCTGCAGGGCCTCTCCTTCACTCTCAATGAAATGCTCAATGGATTTACCTTTTAGATTGGTAAACAGGATCATAGTGTGACTCCACACTGTGGGACCGAGAAGCTGCATGTGATCCTCTATGTTTTTACACTTATCAGCTGGAAGTGACACATCAGCTGTATAACCAGGAGGAGAGCATGTGGTCCTAGAGGACACAGAGATTCACTAAGAACTATCTGCTGTTTGATCAGCTCAGATGTTTCAGTTAGAGGGTCAACACTCACCATCCTGGAGTGTTAACCACAGTGACGAGGCGTCTCCCTGCTACGTCTCCCTGTCTCTTCTCACACTGATCTGCTCTCTCTGAAGGGTCAACAGTAAACTGCTCTGAACCCCAGGAGGGTGTTTCCTGATTTACTCTTACTCCCTGAACATTTAGTATCCCAGAAGTATAATTCCCATCTCTGACAGATGAGAGGTCATCACCGAAATATAAGAAAGAATACATTCAACGTGTGTGTGTGTGTGTGTGTGTGTGGTGTGTGTGTGTGTGTGTGTGTGTGTGTGTGTGTGTGTGTGTGTGTGTGTGTGTGTGTGCGCGCGCGTGTGCGTGTGTGCGTGGTGTGTGCGTGTGTGTGTGTATGTATGTGTGTGTGTGTGGTGTGCGTGTGTGTGCACGTGTGCGTGTGTGTGTGTGTGTGCAAGCTTGCGTGCGTGTGTGTGTGTTAGAGCTGTGAAAGAATATTCTATATTCGAATATTCGTTCGAATGTTAACAATAAAAGAATATTCGAAAGTAAAAAATTGAGCTTCGAATTAATTTATATTTAATTAAAACAAATCTGCCGCACTTCTCGCGAGATTCTGGGCACATGTAACGTTAAAAGGTCTCGCGAGGCAGAAGTCTCCATTCGCCGCTGCAAAAGTGGGCTGATCTACAAGTCCACAATGCGTCGCTGATCCAATACGTTGTGGGCTTGTAGATTAAGGGTGCATGTTCAGCGACACCGTCATACAGCGAAGAATAAACCTCCAGCTTAACTTTCCCTTCACACTGACCGTCCTCCGCCTCGCAGAACACACACAGTGCTTTCACTGCTTTGCCTCCGCTCACGTTTAATCACACAATGTAACTTTAATTGATTCAGAATGATAACGAGTCAAGCTGAAACGGGCGACACATTTGGTAGTGACGGGAAGGCAGACTGTTTTCTCCACCGAAAACACAATGTAAATCATGGATTTCTTCTCTCACCGAGTCTCCCCGCACGCAGCCATGGTCACGGTAAAACTCCCTCCGTCACACTACTCTTGTAGACTACCTAATTTGGTTCAAACCAAAACATAATCCATTGGTGTGATTATAATTGCTCGTTTCACGTCGTGGTTGTTCCACTTCCAACTTCCATCACAGCTGCTGTGTGACGCTTCGCATAGACGATGCGATGCTGCTCTGCGCTTTTACCAACGCCAGGCACGTGCACA
The DNA here is from genome assembly GCF_963921795.1 of Nannobrachium achirus. NCBI lineage: Eukaryota > Metazoa > Chordata > Actinopteri > Myctophiformes > Myctophidae > Nannobrachium > Nannobrachium achirus. The sequence continues at coordinate 3,813,652 of NC_137827.1, forward strand.
CAGACATCAAACGGGGCTTGAGCCCCTGCCCTTTTAAGAGAGAATTGTCCACCAAATAGACACACGGACTTTCCCCTCTATCTAGTTTAGTTAAGGTTTTGGTTGATCCCCTTCATAAAACAGGCTAATTTTTTTAGTATTGTGTAGATAGATTCTTTGTGAACACAGTATCACATGTTTCCAATCTGAATGCGAACTTCACAATAAGAAAACTTAATAAATAATTTCACTACTTATTATTAAAAATGTGGCAACACGATACCTGGCAACCGAAGTATAAACCAATCATAGCGTGTGTTCCTTATACGGCTCAGCTGTTTCGGCCAATCACGTTCCTTGATGGAAGAAGCAGGAAATACCCGTCGTGGACGCTCTGATCACAGCTAACCATAGCAGCTAACACACAACACAACGACATCTCCTGTGAAGGTAATATTTGTTTTGTGATGATGCTCAATTGTTTGATATACTCATGAACATTTACAATGAATGCAGGACTATAGAATGAGCCATGTTGACGACGCATTAACATGGATCATTATAACGTTCGTGGCGATCATAGACAAGAGACAAGATTGATGGCAGCAGGCTGTTTTAAAGATGCACATTTAGTGTGAATATTTACTGCTGCAAATGGTTAAGATATATTAAAAACTCATTTAATGCCACCCTTTCACCACTAGAGGGGGCCAAGTGTGCCACAGACAATCCCATAGAGATATGCTGGTATATGCAGAAGCCCTGCAGCCATGACTTGCCTAAACACTTTCCTTTGTGCATGTACAGGAAGAGGATGAAGTTAGCTTGAAGTTAGCTATTGGCTACCAAGCATTTTAAAAGCCTTATTTTCGTCAACTTAGCCATGATTAAACCTTGCACACCTCATGCATGGGAAAAAAACAGAGAAGAATGAGCTCTAAAAAATCCAATGCAATCCTGGATTGCATTGTTGTAGGTTTGTGCAGTTTGTTCACAGCTTTCAAACAAAAAAATCCGATTGGAAATCCGTTCAGGCATTCTTGAGATAATAGCCATTATGTTTTACACTGTTGTGAGCTTGGAGGTCTGCTACCTGAGTTGTATGCGGGTTGTATGGGGGTTAAACATGCAAAATCGCAATTGAAATCATGTTCACTAGTTTTGATGGGGTCCAAAAAAAAAATTTTCAAAAAAAAAATTTCAATTTTTTTTTTTTTTTTTATATATTTTTTTTGAATCACGAGTATACACGTGATTGGCACTGTGGGATGTGCTAATATATCACGTGTATACTCGTGATTGGCACAGAATGAGTTAAGCAGTGGCCAATCAATATGCCCCGATCTTTAATATAGCTATAATGGCTCACGATCATTGCAATGCTACACATTGTCTCATCGCGTATCATTAATTTCTGTTCATATCTCTGCAGTCACGTTGCCAAAGTTAGTGTTAGCAACGGTTTGTGATTTGTTCATTTTCTCTTGAAAAGATCTAACCTTAAGACAGCTGTTAATGTGTTTAGATTACGTTCGTCTTGTCATAGTGCTCCATCTACATACTATATAATACTACGACCCTGTTCAGTGCTATATGATTTACTGCACAGTCAAACATTAAAGGTTTATTATATGGTTAATTGTTTTATCTCGATCTTCAAGTTGATGTGCTGGTACAGTTAGATTCAGGCTCGGATAACATTCCGTCTACTTGTCCTGGCGTGGTAGTACAGTATTTAGCATGTAGTGAGTATTAAAGGTTATGATCACAGTTTTGGCTCTAAATAATCTACAGAGCCTAAATAATAATACAGAACAGAACACCCGAGATTAAATTATACAAACTTAATTGGATATACATGAATGAATGATCCATCGAAGAGCGCTTTGAGTACTTAGCAAAGCGTTATACAAATGCTTCATTGTTATGTGATGATATGTGTTACAGACTACTTGACGTGGGTTGCAGAGCTGCAGGAGCCTGGCTGGGACACAAACCACAAGATCTGGGAAATTATTGTGACGTGGATTGTGTCATAATGCAGACAGCAGTCTTATGAGATGGGTCGTCTTATGAGATGGGTCTACTCTACATTCATGATTGAACATATAATGCAGCCCATTTTAAAACGATTCTGGAAAATAAAGATTTATCACACTTTTTGGTGTCTTTTTCTGTGCATGCAATGTATCATTGTGCTGCTCTTTGACACATGCTGTGTTAAGTTCATGCTGGTGTGAAATCCACTCAAAATGCAGAAAATGTGTGTTAAGTCGTTGCTGGGTCAGCCACAGTTTGCTGCTGTTATGTAATATCTTTAACTTTGAAGAAATGACTGAGGTAACTTGGTATTTCACTGGTTACCATATCTTTCTGAATCTATGCTTTCTTGTCATTTAGTACAATGAATGTGTTACCGTGTCTCTAGAAATGTGCTCATTATTGGTGAAGATACTAACTGTAATTCTCAAAGACTCGCATTGGTTCAGCACATAGTTTTTTGCTCTGTTAGTTTCATTTGATATTAAAATGCAATTCGAATTAATCCCCTGTGTGGACACTGATCAGATGACAGGAAGAAGCAGCTCATCAATGAAGGTGATTTGTTTAGGGTACGATATTTTAATGACTTCACACCTAAGTCCCTATCATGGAGTTAAATCATTGATAACTTGATGCATGCATACTCGTTGTATGTTAATGCAGACAGCCTACAACAATGCCCAGGGCAACACTGCATATTATCTATAAACGGCTCACAGTTTAAATAACGTACAGTTTATTTGGACAATCATCTGTAACAGATATAATTAAATACGACGTGATTAACGTTTGTTTGACATCCACATCACAGTTACATTGGACGGGAGATGCAGTTTTGCTAGTTTTCATCACCTAATCACCTTCCTTTCATAACCTAATCACTACTTTTAGAATTGAAAGAAGAAAAATAATGTTACCACTTTTATGTTAATGGCAGTATGAAACGCCCGCATTCCAGAGACTACAGTGTACGACAGGCAATAGCGAAAATATAAACTGGTATATAAAAGTAGTCCAACACGGTTATGAATTAACTATTAGTAGTCTATGGTATACCTGTTGCAAGTTCGTTAGGAAAAAGCAATTTATTACGCTAATGTTAAGTCTTTTTGGGCGAGAAATGTCAGCTTTGTGTAATGTTTTCTTCCTGGTTGCCATGGAGATGTCTTAGGTGCCCTGTATATGTGCCTGTTTTAAATAGCATTTGATAAAATCGGTCTTTCTCATTAGTGCGTACGAATTCAAGATGAAAACATTAATCACAGTACTCATAAGAATTTTATATATCTACTGTGAAAAAAGAATGTAGTTTTTGAGTGGGGATCAATGAAACACACAATAGACGGGTCCATCCCATGGCCTAAAAGGGCCCTTTTAGAAATGTCAGCCCCTGCCTCTCTTAACATTCTCTGCACGTCCCTGACCACCAGTAAAGCGATAGAAGCGACTCTAGAATAAACAGCTTCAGGTTTGGGGGGTCGCGAACGTCGCCTAATACAGGTCTATTGATATGCAAATAGGATTGTAAGAAAACGGAAACAATGGCTGTATTGGTGTGAATATAACATGAAAAAAAAAAAAAGCTCCGAAGCTCCGAATTGCGAATGCTTCGAATTTCTCTACTTATTTGAATATTCGAATTTATTCGAATCAGCGGTGGATTTTAGACCGAATATTCGAATGCCATTTTTGGCAAATTGTGACAGGCCTAGTGTGTGTTAGGGTGTACTGGGTTCAGTCAGTGTTGCCATGTCTGCTTATTATAAGTGACTTTGGGCTACAGTTAATTTAGCTGAAAATATGTATTTTGGCAGGCCTTGATGGCCTCGTAATGGCTGATTTTAAGCTTTATTTACATACTGAAAATAGCCGATCTAATATCTCACAATGCGTTGCAGTTCAACACGTTGTGAGCTTGTAGATCTGCTATTTTCAGAGCACAACAATCCAGCGCAACCAAACATGAAATGACTTGTCTTTTAGTTCTACTGGATCTCTTCTCCACCAGTCCCTCCCTGACATTTTAGTGCAGTTTTTATTTGTTGACAAAATAGTCAATATTTAAGGGGAACACACACCGTACGTGGGCGGCTGCGCAGCGTCACAGTATTGACGTGGGTGAAGTGTCGTGCGGTAAAACCAACTGGATGCCGTGTTGCTGCACGGTGCATCCATTTCCACCGGTGGGAAGAACATTTTCACTGCTCGGAAACGCTGGAAAAATAAAACAGCAGCGTATCGGTGTGGTGAGCGAGACGGCAGACCCACGCCAGGATCCCCAAATTAATATGTATTTGTCCACGGACCCCCATCTGACAATATTCTGTGCCAGGGGACCCCCCAATATGTGTTGTTAACAAGCCCCCAGAACGGCTTCTAAATATTGAAGCTTTGGCCCTACTGGCCAAAGCTGGAACTGCAGACGGGGTGAAAAATACATGCACAAGCAAAAGAGCCGCTGGGGTCTGCAATGGGGTTCAATGGACGTTGTTTGACGTTCGTGACGTTCGTGACGTTTGTGACGTTTGTGACGTAATTGCGTCTCGACTTAACAAATTTTGGCACATCCAGATGTGCCAATTTCGCCCACAATACACCTGGATTCTGCTTCTTCCGGGTGCTTCAAAACGCCACTGAGCAACTTGCATTGAAATGAATAGCTGGGGGCGGGGCTGTCCGTTCTCTATATTATCTATAACTCTATGGTTGTTAAAGCTGTACTGTGGAAGCTGCTCAACTAGTGGTCAGTAGCGGTATTGCTTTTTTCGGCCGGAGTCGCCGCGGACCACCGGAACGGGGGTCCGCGGACCCCCGCGGCCGTCGCGAGCACCTCCGCCTTGCCGATACGATTCCGTAGAGCCGTCTCCCATCATTTTTAGACCAGGATTGAGGGAGTAGCAAGCAAGATTCCTTCACCAATGTAAACACAGTTGCTTAGGGAAGCTACTTCCTTTAGAGACAGCAGGACTCGCTGTGATTGGCCGGTGGTGTATGATCGGCGCTGTGATTGGCCGGTAATGTATCATGTGGGAGATGACATCATTTTGCCGGGAAATTCTCCCCCCCTCACAACTCATAGAAAACATATAAAGAGAAGGCTTCAGAAGCTGAAAATAACAGAGTGGGGGTTCTAAAACTTTAGCGATTTAACAGTTAGGACAATTTTAAGATTTGTTTTATAAAAAAAGTTACATGGTATAACTTTAAGCATTTAAGAATTCATATTCAAAGTAGCCGATCTACAAGCTCACAACACGTCACAAAGCGACACATTGTGAGCTTGTAGATCACTTTACAAATCTTCTCTTATGGTGGTCCTTGGCACAATATGTTTTCAAGTGGGGTTCTGTGGATCAATATGGAGGTCCTTGACATGAACACGAGAAGCAGTGCAAAAAAATATATACCTCATATTTCAGATTTTTCAAAAGCTTATAGGCTTCATGTAAATAAATAATAGAATTTCTGATCTGTACAATCTATTTGTTTATTTGATGTATTTAGTAAATAAAACACATTGTATATCATTGATCTGTATAATCTATTTGTTAATTATATATTTATTAATAAAACACATTGTATATTATTGCTATCAGGCAGAAACATCTCCATGTTTAAAATTCCTAGATCTTTTCTAAATTAACATCCTACTTCATCATACATTTATTTTTGTTATTGATTCATCTTTTTTATATTTTCATCATTATGTGTAGTGTAATTTAACTACTTTTAAAACATGTCAGTCTTAACCCTGATGGAGGCAGCTTGCACTGCTGAAACGTTTATCAGTTGACCACTCCTGTGCTGTGAGTGGTCAACAGAGAATAGTGATATGTATCTCTCCATTCACTCTCAATGCATGGCTAAACAGCTCTATTTTTTGACACTTACACTTTTAGCACATAGAAAACACAAATATATTCTGTAATGTCTACTGTAAATGTGTTGATGTGTTTGAATTAGTTTTTATGCTGATCATTGATTAAAACATCATGCTGTGTCTGTGTATTGAGAGGTATGTTAGTGACAGATGTGATTTAAATGAATTAATTACATACCCATCCTTGACCTGATGCTCTCTCGTTCTTTCTTCACCTTCATTTGTCGTCGTGTTGCTCCCTCATCCTGTGTTCTCCTTTTCTTCTCAGTCTCCTCTAACACTGCTCTGTCTATCTCAAAACAGCCTCCTTTATCTCCTGCCATCTTCTCTATCTTCTGCAGAAGCTCTGTGACCTGAGTGCCATCACCCCTGTTCTCATTGTCAAAGACATGGTATCTGTCCCCACATTTCTCTACAAGCCTCTTCAGGGCCTCTCCTGCACTCTCAATGAACTGCTCAATGGATTTACCTTTTAGATTGGTAAACAGTATCATAGCATGACTCCACACTGTGGGACCGAACAGCTGCATGTGATCCTCTATGTTTTTACACCCATCAGCTGTAAGTGACTGATCAGCTGCTATAACCAGGAGGAGAGCATGTGGTCCTGCAGGACACAGAGATGCACTAAGAACTATCTGCTGTTTGACCAGCTCAGGTGTTCTGTTTAGAGGGGCAGTAGAAAACCATCCTGGAGTGTTAACCACAGTGAGGCGTCTCCCTGCTACGTCTCCCTGTCTCTTCTCACACTGATCTGTTTCTCCTGAACTAAACTGCTCTGAACCCATGATGGTGTTTCCTGATTTACTCTTAATCCCTGAATCTGTTTTATACCCCAGAAGTATAATTCCCATCTCTGACAGGTGGAGGTCATCACCTGGAATATAAGAAAGAATACATTCAACATGTATCTGTTAGAGTGTGTGTGTGTGTGTGTGTGTGTGTGTGTGTGTGTGTGTGTGTGTGTGTGTGCGTGCGTGCGTGCGTGCGTGCGCGTGTGTGCACACGTGGTTTGTGTGGTGTGTGCGTGTGTGTGCGTTTGTGCGCGTGTGTGCGCGTGTGTGTGTGTGTGTGTGTGTGTGTGTGTGTGTGTGTGTGTGTGCGTGCGTGCGTGCGTGCGTGCGTGTGCGTGTGTGCACGCGTGGTTTGTGTGGTGTGTGCGTGTGTGTGCGCGTGTGTGCGCGTGTGCGTGTGTGTGTGTGTGTGTGTGTGTGTGTGTGTGTGTGTATGTGCGTGGTTTGTGTTGTGTGTGTGCGTGTGTGCGCGTGTGCGCGTGTGTGCGTGTGCGTGCGCGCGTGCGTGTGTGTGTGTGTACATACATGTAAGATGTTTTTTGTGTTAGGGTGGACTGGGTTCAGTCAGTGTTGCCATGTCTGCTTATTATAAGTGACTTTGGGCTACAGTTAATTTAGCTGAAAATATGTATTTTGGCGGGCCTTGATGGCGTCGTAATGGCTGATTTTACGCGTTATTTACATACTGAAAATAGCCGATCTACTATCTCACAATGCGTTGCAGTTCAACACGTTGTGAGCTTGTAGATCTGCTATTTTCAGAGCACAACAACCCAGCGCAACCAAACATGAAATGACTTGTCTTTTAGTTCTACTGGATCTCTTCTCCACCAGTCCCTCCCTGACATTTTAGTCTAGTTTTATTTATTGAAAAAATTGTCAATATTTAACTCATACAGTGCCATCCGGCCACAAGGGGTGCTAGAGTGCCAGAAATTTCTCCATTGACCTTCTTTATAGCTTTCGTCGACCCTCTCCCAACTGGCCTGTGTTTTCACTCCGGTCAATCCTATGGGTGTCCAGAGGAGGAAGCTAGCTGACACGTAGCCAAAATGCTAACCCATTTAGAAGCCCGATCTTAAGCTATTTCAGCCGCAAAAAACTTTCTCTTTGGGTCTGGGGACACAATCCGGAGAAAATCCTGTCTAAAGATGTGATTTATTATTGGAGTGGGCGGCGCGATTCGGCCGTTAGCGCGAATACGGCCCGTGGATGGCCGAGTCTAAGTCCCGGCCAAGGATGGACGTCTAGACCGGGGCTTCGTTGAGGCCTCCGATAAAATAATTCATTTTATTAAATATCCCGGACATGTTCGGGATAGGCACCCTGGAATACGTCGCGCCGCCTACAATGAACATTTGGTGAACATTGGGGGGGGTCTAAACTTTATTTTAAACCATTTTCAATGGAATAAATCGTCGGAGCATCTAGCGTCTCTCGTTGGTGAGCGCTGGGCGAGCCGGGACCACCCACGTTGCTCCAAGCAGCTCGGGGTAAGTAAAATAGCAAATAAAAAATTGTTTTTGATCCCGAATATCCCGAACTAGATAGGCACTAAAAGCGTTAAGGGGAACACACACTGTACGCGGGCGGCTGTGCAGCGTCGCAGTATTGACGTGGGTGAAGTGTCGTACGGTAACACCAACTGGATGCCGTGTTGCTGCACGGTGCATCCATTTCCACCGGTGGGAAGAACATTTTCACCGCTCGGAAACGCTGGGAAAATAAAACAGCTGCGTATCGGTGCGGTGAGCGAGGCGACAGACCCGCGCAAGGATCCCCAAATTAATATTTATTTGTCCACGGACCCCCATCTGACAATATTCTGTGCCAGGGGACCCCCCAATATGTGTTGTTAACAAGCCCCGAGAACGGCTTCTAAATATTGAAGCTTTGGCCCTACTGGCCAAAGCTGGAACTGCAGACGGGGTGAAAAATACATGCACAAGCAAAAGAGCCGCTGGGGTCTGCCATGGGGTTCAATGGACGTCGTTCGACGTTCGTCACGTTCGTGACGTAATTGCGTCTCGACGTAACAAATTTTGGCACATCCAGAGGTGCCAATTTCCCCCACAATGCACCTGGATGCTGCTTCTTCCGGGTGCTTCAAAACACCACTGAGCAACTTGCATTGAAATGAATAGCTGGGGACGGGGCTGTCCATTCTCTATATTATATATAACTCTATGGTTGTCAAGCATTTAAGAATTGATATTCAAAGTAGCCGATCTACAAGCTCACAACACGTCGCGAAGCAACACATTTTGAGCTTGTAGATCACTTTACAAATCTTCTCTTATGGTGGTCCCTGGCACAATATGTTTTCAAGTGGGGTTCTGTGGATCAATATGGGGGTCCTTGACATGAACACGAGAAGCAGTGCAAAAAAATATATACCTCATATTTCAGATGTTTCAAAAGCTTATAGGCTTCATGTAAATAAATAATAGAATCTCTGATCTGTACAATCTATTTGTATATTTGATGTATTTAGTAAATAAAACACATTGTATATCATTGATCTGTATAATCTATTTGTTAATTATATATATGTATTAATAAAACACATTGTATATCATTGCTATCAGGCAGAAACATCTCCATGTTTAAAATTCCTAGATCTTTTCTAAATTAACATCCTACTTCATCATACATTTATTTTTGTTATTGATTCATCTTTTTTATATTTTCATCATTATTCATTTACACTCCTTATTGAGAGATGGATGGATGTATTTGATTGGTCAGTGGTCAGTGTGTGTCTGTGAGAACAGGTAACAATTAGACAGTATCCTTATCAACCACACCTGTGTAATTTAACTACTTTAAAATATGTCAGTCTTAACCCTGATGGAGGCAGCTTGCACTGCTGAAACGTTTATCAGTTGACCACTCCTGTGCTGTGAGTGGTCAACAGAGAATAGTGATAAAACACATTGTATATCATTGATCTGTATAATCTATTTGTTAATTATATATATATATATATATATATATATATATTTATTAATAAAACACATTGTATATCATTGCTATCAGGCAGAAACATCTCCATGTTTAAAATTCCTAGATCTTTTCTAAATTAACATCCTACTTCATCATATATTTATTTTTGTTATTGATGGAAACAGAAGAGCAATAGTCATAAATATTTACAAACTGTAAATATTCTGGACAATATTATCATATCAATCATTGACATGTTAACCATCTCTCCATGCTTACTGTTCATCTTATATTTTATCTTCTTCCACATCTTCTTCATTTCTGTCATGTGACCAGAAGAAAGAAGGTAAAACAGATTGAACAGACTGTAATCAAACATCCAAACACATGTATGGTTAGAGTGGATATGGAGAGATTTTATAGATTTACATATCAGGCATATGCATGTATCATATACTATATACTGTCTGTATCAGTGGTTCATATATTATTTCATTTCAAGTCAGGAGGTTTGATGTGAGACTCACCACTAGTGGGGGGGGGGGGGGTGCTCTTCACACTCAAGTGAACTGGAGCCTGTGAGAACACGCACGCGCGCGCACACGCACACACACACACACACACACACACACACACACACACACACACACACACACACACACACACACACACACACACGATTTAGATATTTGATATTCATTTTATCAGACACGCCCCCTTCCTATACAAACCCATTGTAACTTCAAACTCCATTTTAACCATGATACATTCATTGAAAATTCAATTACTTGTTTTAAATGTCTTTAACATACGGTATTTTATAAATAAATGAAGAAAGAATTATCATACAGAATGCATTAATATGATCCTATCATACATCAAAGACAACCACTAATGCGCGCACGCACACACCGACATACACTCAGAAATGCGCGCACGCGCACGCACACACACACACACACACACACACACACACACACACACACACACACACACACACACACACACACACACACACACACCTATACTGGTAGATGTGGTTTAGCAGGACCCTTTAGCTCAAACCTGCGGTTTACAACATTAGCAGGACACCACTTTCCACTTGCTTTACTAATATGTGGAGCATGTCAAAAAATCTATTTTGAGCCATAGAACACATATTTCACTTCAAAAGTTGAATAAACTCAACACAACTCAAGTTTTAACAATCTGACAAAATCCTACATTAGGAGGACATTAGATAATTAGGTTCTAAGCTCCGCCCATGTGAATTAACAGGACTAACTACATTAACAGGACAGCTGCAATTAAACACATGAAAATATGTCACTGCAGGGTATTTAAGGGTCAAATGTGATTAAATGTGACATAGCTAAACACAAACAAGGCATTCTATTGATGTTTTTAAATCTCTTCCTAAGACACATTTGTTTTTTCACTGGCTTTTAATGTTCCTTAATTTTCCTGCGCAAATCGCTACACAGTATGTCTACACTCATGTCATCAACATGGATCTGTCCCATATAGCGCCCCCATCAGGCCGATTTTTTCAAACACATTTTTGGACACTGCTCCTACAAATTTTGCCCTAAAATCACGAAAATCGGTACACCCCACATTCTCTGAGCCAACCAAAACTATACATTGTCCACACAACTAGGAACCAATGCCAGTTACATCCGTCTTTGTGTATACATGTGACCTGACGGTCGCTTATCTCCCGATTAGGGAGTCTTACTGGTAGGCCTGTTTGTCATTTATGCACCATGTACAGCACTTCGGTCAATGTCTCTTGCCTACAGTGGTGTGTTACTGTTTCAACACCTGACTTGCCCTCAGGATCAACCATACAAGTGGAATATAAGCCAGTAAACATGCAGGACTGGAATGACATCGATACAAAGCTCACTAACTAAGTGTTGTTGGTGCCACTGAGATGGTAAACTACAATTCAATGCAATATGACTACTGTGTGTGACTTAGCAGGCCTGAGAACAGGCTGAGAGATGTGATTTCAACATCTTCAATGTTGAGCTACTGTTAATAAAGTTCTGCAGTGAACAAACTAGCATTTTCATCCATCTTGGTCGAAGGGGGACATTGAAAATGTCATGACTGAGGGGTCAATAGACTTAAGCTTTGTGAAGTTAACTTTACAGCTCGTCTGTTATTCTTGACTTCTTTAGAGATTTTCATAAGAGATTTACTGGAAGGGTTATAAGACCAAAAACTATAGCTGAAAAACACACCAATCATGAACAAGGTTCAACATTTATTTTTTGTAGGACACAGGAATGTAGCCCTGCCCGCTGTAATCAGACAAAATTCGGGGAAGACCGCCAAAGCACCTCAGACCGTAGGGATGGGACAATATACGATATTATCGTTTATCGTGATAAAAAACACTCACAATAATCATATTGTGGAGATTTAATTTATCGTGATATCATCCTCTGTCATACACTGGGATCAATTCACCTTTTATTTGCCGAGCTGCATATCCAGTACTATTTAAACCCTCTGGTAAAAGGTACATAATATATGTACTTGATACAGTAGTTTTTCACTCTCTACCAAATCTCTTTGCCAAAAAATAGACGATCTACAAGCTCACAATGCTTCGTGCTGCGAGCTTGTAGATCTGCATGATTACTGCATGATTGATCTGTCGCAAAGCCCTCTCCCTAACTGTGAGGATTGGACGACAGCGTAGCAAAACACTTCCACCCAAAGTTGGCTCCCATAACCCGCTAAAAAGCCCGTACCTTGGCCCCCCATCGACCGGGAGAGACGGGGCCAGCACCCAGGGGGTACCCAGGGGCCCAGCCACCGCCAGGGCTCCCCACGGACCCCCTGGGAAAAAAATATGGGAAAATAGTCAAAAGTAGCCGATCATAAATGTGACCCGATTAGGGAGTCTTACTGGTATATAGGCAAATTAATATCAAAAACATTTATATTACATTATTACGGCCATGGTGAAACGTTGCTGCTGGGGGACCTGCTACAGTGATTATAGCTACCCAGAACATTTGAAGGGAGCATTTTTCAAATCATTTTCCGAAACCAAAATCTGCCTTAGACTGCAGCCTGTCGATTGTAGGTATAAATTATCGATACATTTGTTGTTTTTGGGTGCACTGCAATTAAGCAATGACATTGTTTTTTCCAGCGGGTAAATGCACAGGAATAAAAATTAAGTGAATCTTTAAAATATAGCAGATCCACAAGTCTAGGTATGCAGGTCGCCGGTTCGATTCCCGATCCGGACGACCTTTGCCACATGTCATTCCCCATCTCTCTCCCCATTTCCTGTCTGTCTACTATCCTAACAAATAAAGGCATAAAAAGCCCAAAAAACTAATCTTAAAAAAAAAGAAAGTCAGGTCTGAGATTTATCACCCAGCCCTACTTTAATGTTGAGTTACATGTTGTATGACATCATTTTTGTAGCTGCAAGGAATAATTATGGCAATTATAATTTGATAATTGATTTGCAGTATCTCATAAGCTACAGTGCGTTACTGCATCCCCATTATTCAGTTGCCTGCAAATGTATAAATAGGCTACTTTTTCCAGAATTATGTTTAATACCAGCGTTAGTCCAGAAACCCCCACATTTACATAAATCAAAACATCTATTTTCAATAAAGTAGTAAATGAGGATCTCCCTCAATTGATCTTTTCGAGAAATTAAATAAAGGTTGAATGAATGCAAATCTTTTGTATTGCTAAATGCTCATGATGTCCCCGAACATGCCATGACAAGGCAAATGTTTTCTTTGGATATTAATGTTATCACCACCGGCACCACCAAGATGGTTACTTTGTCAACTATCATTATTCTGATATTGCTACCATGCTGTTATGTAAAAATGTTCATATTCTGTTCACACAGTGGTTCTCAAAGTGAATTCCAGGTTGGAATCCACTTTGAGAACCACTGTTCAGGCCCAGGGACTCTGACACTGTTGTTTTTGACAACAAATTTTGATTTAGTTTTGAATAAAATGTCATTTAATTTTAGTCATAATTTAGTGACCTGAAGAGTTTTAGTTTTAGTCTAATTTTAGTCGACTAAATATCATACATTTTTAGGCGACTAAATCTACAGTTCATTTAGTCTAGGGTGACCATATTTTCAGCCACTCAAACTGGGACGCAAAACACTGTTGCCTAAAACTGGGACCCTAAAAGCAATGCGCACGTTACCGCGCACGCGCGTGCCCATTCTCTAACGTTCGTGCACGCGCACACACGCACCGCAGGGTTGCAAACAGGCAGTGAGTGATTGACAAACAGCCTCAGCGTTGAATTCAGACACGCAATGAATTTGTTCCTTTTTCTGATTGGTTAGGTGAGCATGTTTTCATGAAAAGAACATGATAAATGTCTATGCAACGGTTGCAACCACTGAAAACAGCTACTATTATTTTAATTCTGGTGAAAACCGGGACAATTTTGCAGTGAATGTTGAAAACCGGGACATATTAGTGTTTTAGAGATATTTGTCGGGACACCGGGACACGCAGCTTGAAAACGGGACTGTCCCGGGTAAAACGGGACGTCTGGTCACCCTAATTTAGTCAACTAAAATGTATTTTGGCAGGCCTTGATGGCATCGTAATGAGTGATTTTACACTTGGTTGTGTGCTGAAAATAGCAGATCTACAAGCTCACAACGCGTTGCGCGACACGTTGTGAGCTTGTAGATCTGCTATTTTCAGCACGCAACACTTGAGAACAACCAAACATAAAATGACTCTCTACTCCACTAGTCCCTCCCTAACGTTTTAGTCTAGTTTTGATTTTGTTGACGAAATTGTCAATATAATTAGTCTTAGTTTTAGTCATCACAGCTTAGTTTTTATTTAGTTTTTGTCAGTGAAAGAAATGCAATCGACAAATACTTTTCGTCATAGTTTTAGTCAACAACATCTACACTGCTCTGACAGTACAAATGGAACCAAATGAACACTAAGTCTCATGATGCAAGGTTAAATTAACATTATCTGTCTGTCTGTCTGTCTGTCTGTCTGTCTGTCTGTCTGTCTGTCTGTCTGTCTGTCTGTCTGTCTATCTGCCTGCCTGCCTGCCTGTTTGTCTGCCGATTGTTAACCAATTTGAGTTAAGCTCTCCTCCACTCTTTTCAAAGATTTCACCTTGTGCAGGGAAACCCTTTCACTCATTCTTTCCACTGTAGCCCACTTGCTGATTACTAGCTTGCAATGCAATCAGCCACTGATCAAATTCACCTGTGCTGCCTGCCCATCCCCCATCTCCCTCACTGCACTCACTCAAAACTGTGTGAGTGAGAAGCTGCCCCTCCCCCCACAGTCAGTTGGTTTGTTTGTATGCAGTCTGTACAAGGCAAGGCTTTAAATACTGTGAATATGTGTGAAAGTAAATCCTACGTGTTACTTTATGCTTAGGGTAGTCTTACTAGTGACTATATACAAATGGAACCAAATGGAACTCATAATCTGTGTAATCTATGCACATGGCTTATTTTTTTGTTCTGGTTAGTTAAAGCAGTGGTTCTCAACCTCTGGGTCAGGGAATTATTTTGGGGAGGGGGTCCCCAGATGATTATCTAAATGACTGTGCACCATTGCTTTCTCTCTGAACAGTAAACATACAGCATAAGGTTTAAGTGTAAGGGTATCTTCAGATTTCTAAAGTACCCTTCCGTAATCAATGGGGGCAATTTACCCCTTTTTGTGCAGATATATGACCGATTTGTTGCATGTCTGAGTCATCATGACATCAATGAGATGCCATAGACTCCTACCTACCCACTGTCTGACGTGACCTACCACTGCCGGATGCACCCACGCACACGCGCACACACGCACCTCATCCCGGATTGTATAACAGATATCTTAAGCCCGGTTCACAATGCAACATGCTAGCCCAGATGATCCTTTTGCCGTCCTATAACCTAAAAGCCTAACATGGGTTGTGACAGCACTGAGAGTAGAGACGTGCTACAGCCAATCAGAGAACAGGACAGGTGGCTTGTTTGATTTAATTCACACATTATTTTCTTTTATATAATTAAAAGACTGTTTGTCTGTCTGGATCAATCCAGTGATATAACTTTAATAATTCTCGTGGGCGAATCCAGGTGTGACAGAACACTCTCAATGGAGCTATTGTAGTCCAGCCTGAGGATGCAGTAGCCTAGACTCCGAACCTCTTCAGGCGATAAAAGCAATATAGTTGCAAATTCTTTATCCTCACGTGCGTTGTGTCCCACTTGAGCTCCTCTTTATTGTGTACTTCAAGGAACTTGTGTACTTCAAGGAACTTTAAATCCCTGCTCCCTCAAGCAAGGAGATGAGGATTAGATTTGAGTCTGGAGGAATCAAGCAGGTTAGACTGATTGTAGTCCGAGCATTTCAGGCAAAAAAGTGCGCGATTCCATCAAAATACTGCACAAACTGGCCGGACTATAGTAACATTGTGTCACATATGAGGAAATGGCATATTCGGGACAACCTTGGTAGTAGGCTAATAAGGCTATGCTTTATTCAAGCCAAACGAGACACTCTATTTGGTGCTTTATGATCCCACAGGGAATGCTACAATTTGTCAATCAGTGTCATCACCGATAAACAAACTTTTACTGCACTGTTTTTACAGTACAGTAAAAGTACAGACAGTACAGTACAGACAGTACAGTTCAGTGATAAAAGGTCAAGGTCACAAGCTTTTTTAGAATAATTTGACCTTAGAATTGTAGTAAGCTACTTTGGTGTCATATACTGTATCTGAAGGCTAGTGAAGTCATTGATCTACAAGATGTACACACAATTCGTAACACAAGAATTTTGCCTATACTGTGTAATACTGTGTAGAGGAATAATTCTAGAATCAGTATCGGGATTTAAAGGGATATTCCATTTAAAAAAACTCTGCCTTGCATGGGTCTGCCTCCCCAGGCTCAGGGCCTCTCCCCACACACACCCATTGTAACTTCAAACTCCATTATATTTTTTTCTGGTGACTCATACTACCCTCCTAATACATGAGCAGGCCATGTTTTTTTTCGATACAATTTTTCATTTATTTGTAATAATTTTAATTTTTCAAATTTTCCCAAAGAATTATTAAAAATAAATGAAAAGGGTTATTGAGAAAACACGGCCTGCTCACGTATTAGGAGGGTAGTATGAGTCACCAGAAAAAAATAGTGTGTGTTTTTAATGAAGTTTGAAGTTACAATGGGTGTGTATGTGGAGAGGCCCTGAGCCTGGGGGGAAAGATAACATTTACATCAAATATATAAATATTAAAAACTGTTCAGGGTGTTCATAAAAGCCTGATTAGATGATAAAGTGACCAAAATGATCTGTAGGCTTGAACTTAATTAGCATTTTTACCCAAGGGTAAAAATGGTGCCTGGGTGCCTGCCTACTCCTGTATGTCGGAGTTAACTTAAACTCATATGTACTGTACATGATGTCATGGTCATGATGTGGTCATGTGATACTGTATATAGGAGCTACGCTGATCAGCATACATGACTGTGCAGAGCTGCTACCAGTGGTGCTTTGGGGTTTTCTTTTCAGGGCGGACGGTCATTTATTGACGTCACATGCACGAGCGCCTTTAGATGTGTGTGTGCTAACTAAAAGTTTGCTTTGAACAAATCTCATCTATCACAGTAATGGAGCCAGGTAGCCTGAGACACGCACAATGCACATACAGTCACCGCTGGAAACCTACAGTAGGTGTTAAAGTAGCCTATCCATATGAATAGGGGGGTATGTGCAAGCCCACCACTCACTGCCTGCCTGGTAAACCTGTTATGCGAATAGCCATTTGATTACCATGGTCATCACTTGTATAGCTACACATTTTTAAAGTGACAGTTTAAGTACTTTCTAATACCTCTAGAGTGACAGTTTAAATTAAACATTGGCCAAATTGACAAATATTATGCAGAAATTGTGAAAATAGCCAATCTACATCCTCGTGAGCATGTAGATCTGCTATTATTATTAATTTAGGGGGTTGTGTCCTGAAAAGGTTGAGAACCACTGCATTAATCCATTTAGGCCTGGGGCCCATTCTAAAAATGCCTTTTAAATCCGGCCAAGATTTTCATTAAGAAAACAAATGCAATTCATTAATAAAAAATAGAAACATGTAAGAACCACAAAATGTACAGTCAATTGGATGAGTGGTTTGTAAAATATGCATAGCCTCCTTGGAGTGAGCTAAAATGTTGGCAAACTTGGAAAATGGACATTAATATAAACGTGATTTTTTGGGACGTTTTGATTAATTATTACACAAAATAACAATACAACAATTGCAATATCTGGTTAAATTTGTATAATTAAGAAACATTGTCTGTATGTTATGCAAATCATGTTGCAGGCCCATGGTGTGGCAAACCACCAACATGGTAGACCCCTGAACAGTGTTTATGCCAAGTTTAGTATGGATTGGAGCAACGGTGTGCCTGTGGCAGCCAGGGGCCCCTGGGAGCCACATTGGGCCCCTTGTGTTGCTATTATAATGGCCGACCCCTGAACGGTGTTTGTTCAATCAAGTTTAGTGTGGATCGGAGCAATGGTATGCCTGTGGCAGCCAGGGGCCCCTGGGGGCCACATTGGGCCCCTTGTGTTGCTATTATAATGGCCGACCCCTGAACGGTGTTTGTGCAATCAAGTTTAGTGCGGATCGGAGCAACGGTGTGCCTGTGTCAGCCAGGGGCACCCGGGGGCCACATTGGGCCCCTTGTGTTGCTATTATAATGGTAGACCCCTGAACGGTGTTTGTGCCAAGTTTAGTGTGGATCGGAGCAACGGTATGCCTGTGGCAGCCAGGGGCCCCTGGGGGCCACGTGGGGCCTGTGGTGTTGCTATTATAATGGCAGACCCCCAGAACGGTGTTTGTACAATCAAGTTTAGTGTGGATCAGAGCAACGGTGTGCCTGTGGCAGCCAGGGGCCCCTGGGGGCCACATGGGGCCCTTGGTGTTGCTATTATAATGGCAGACCCCTGAACGGTGTGTGTGCCAAGTTTAGTGTGGATCGGAGCAACGGTGTGCTTATGGCAGCCAGGGGCCCCTGGGGGCCACATGGGGCCTGTGGTGTTGCTATTATAATGGCAGACCCCTGAAGAGTGTTTATGACTAACGTTATTCACCCAAAATGCTATGTCATTGAAATGTTCATAAAAACATGTATGTGCATTAACAGGACTCTGACACCCAGCCAATCAGGTGCTTCAAAACATACACTGTGTGTGAATATTCATGAGCTTGTGTATGAACATGCAGTAGCATTACACAACCTATGGGGGCGCTGTTCAGACACAAAAAAGTCGGGTGTATGTGTATTAACAGGACATCAAAAAAAAAAGGTGGATTTGGGCTCTCTAGACCAATAGAAACACTTCTGCTATTTCAGAATTGTCCATGAATTAGCAGGACACCAGTCCTGTCCGGCTAATCCAAAATGTCCTGTTAGTGTGGTGTGTATTCAGGCCAATTGTCCCGTTAAACCACATTTACCAACACACACACACACACACACACACACACACACACACACACAGGGAAGGGGTTTACACACATGACATTATTGGGAGATTTCAACCCAGAACTCCCCCGGTGGCAGGTGCCAGTACTGCTCCCTATTCTGCTACAATGGGAAGGGAGCAGTACTGGCACCTGCCACTGGGGGAGTTTGAGTTGAATGAGACTAAATAAGCGATTTAAACCGTTTTCCCAACCCCGGCGTAAACCTTTTAGATGCCGGTGTTTGGAAAATCCTACTCTGGGAGCGTGGAACCACCTTTACTTTTTGGATAGGATGTTTCTAAAAGGGAGATCTACCTCGGGCTGGAGGAATTCACTCTTTGTCAAGTCTCACCCCATGTGGTTCTGTTACTAGGTGGGACAACAAAGCCAGGGAAGAATATTTTTATCATGGAAGTGAATGGGAAAAAAGTCCCATCCCATGTCGTTTTCATAGCCTCATTATTGCTATTTAAAGTACCAAAAGAAAACACATCTATGTGATATTAATAAAAAAGGAACAAAAAAGTATAGTAGTTACACTGCTAAACAGGGGTTTTCCCCCGAAAATACATGTTTTAATTAGTTTAATCCTCTGAAACAGGCAGAGGACAGAGAAAGAGAGAGAGCGCAGTGCATCTTGGGGGACTCGCAATGACCAGGAAGTTGTGGAATTATAATCTCGCCCTCAACATAAAATGTATTTTAATTGTAATTCTGCCCTTTTAAAATATATGTACCCAATCGAATCTCTTAGTTACATCGATATCGTTCATGTGAACTAGTTTATTCATTATACTCATCGAAATCGCTATGACCGCGCCGCGCCGTACCGCATCGTGGCCGTACCGCGCATCACCGCACCATGCAGTGTCTAGCAGGAGACGTCTATGTAAGACTAGTAATCAAGACTAGTAATCCATATAGCGATTTCAACAAATATTCACTGTGTATTCACTCCATTTTGTTCCAAAATGTTCCTATTTAGTCTACTTGCCAGCCCATAGAGCCCCATTGTGAACCCAGACATATTGAGTACACCAAGGTTATATGTTATAAATGCTGAGTAAGGGTCCCCAGCATGTAGAAACTGCCGGATGCTAACTTGCATATGTTGAGAAATTTTCATAATTTGCATAATTAACTTTAATTAGCATAATCCCCCATAATAATGGATAATATGTCAAAAACTGATTGGCCGATTTGAACAATATTGGAGTGGTTTTGGGGGTTATTGAGGATGCTGAATCCATTTTCTAAATTCAAAATGGCCGTTTTAAACCGGAAATGGCCTTATACCAACTTAAAGTGGGGTGATTTTGATACTTTTTTATGTTGTATATGGCCATTTCCGGTTTAAAACGGCCATTTTGAATTTAGAAAATGTCAGAAATGGATTCAGCATCCTCAATAACCCCCAAAACCACTCCAATATTGTTCAAATCAGCCAATCAGTTTTTGACATATTATCCATTATTATGGGGGATTATGCTAAATAAATCGAATTATGCAAATTATGACAATTGCTCAACATATGCAAGTTAGCATCCGGCAGTTTCTAAATGCTGGGAACCCATACTCAACATTTCTAACATAAAACCTTGGTGTACTCAATATGCCAGGGTTCAGATTCTGGCAAGTGGACTAATTTATCATGACAAAGCAAAACATAAAATAAAAACATGAATAAATATCAATTTAAAACTACACTCTCACCATTAATATTAATGAAAGAATGTGGACTTTGTCCCACTGCATAACTCCGTCCCCGGTAGCAAAAGAGAATGATTTTTCTGGTTGGCCAGTCAGGGACCAATCAGAAGGCTGACAAAGGGTCAATTCCACCACAGCCAGCATAGAGCATCGCAGTTGAAGCCCCACCCCGTCCTCACTCTGGTGTCGGAAGCGTTTTCCGCATTCATTTCTTCCATAGACATTTCATAAAGTATTTATTTAAACGTTTTTAAGCCTTGGACAAAGCCACCTCGGCTGGAGAGGGATCGTGTCAATATTCACATTTTTTTGAATGCAAAGATTAATTAGAAAGCTGAAAAAAAGGGCAGGGTACAAGACTGTGTACATCATTATTTTTAAAATTGCGGAAACTACACTCCCAGAATGCATAGCGAATGTTGTTGTTGTTTCCTGAAATAAAGCCCTTAAATCACGCTCAGTTTAGTTATCCAGGCCAGCATACGGCCTGAAATGTAGTGATTGTCATCTCTGTGGACGCTCTTATCGTCATCCTTAACATAGTGGATCATATTTGTAAAAGAAAGACGATCGCTCACGCAGTTCTGCTGACGTGCAATAATCCGCCGGGAAGACAGGGGGCAGTAGCTACTTCCGCGGTAACCGCAAGATACATGAAAGAAGAAGAAGCTAGACCAATCACAGACGTCGATTTCACCGGATGTACATGTTTAGCAGTATGGGAAATGCAGTTCTTCTCCGTGCGATCTTGATTAAAACGTGTTTTTACTAAAACTAGAGTGATTGCATACATACTCGGGGGTTCTACAGGAGCATATAGAACCATTTTACAACCACCAGCCTAGTGGTAAGTGTACATTGAATTGCTACGACTTTGTGGCTGATAATGAAAAACGCTATGATGAAAATGAATGGGTTGTTTACTTCCGACACCGCACTGCGATGCTCTATAGAGGACCGTAGGACCTCATCTGGAACACAACAGTTCTACATAGGGGACTGTAGGACCTCATCTGAACACAACAGTTCTACATAGGGGACTGTAGGACCTCATCTGAACACAACAGTTCTACATAGAGGACTGTAGGAACTCATCTAGAACACAACAGTTCTACATAGGGGACTGTAGGAACTCATCTAGAACACAACAGTTCTACATAGAGGACTGTAGGAACTCATCTAGAACACAACAGTTCTACATAGGGGACTGTAGGAACTCATCTGGAACACAACAGTTCTACATAGAGGACCGTAGGACCTCATCTGAACACAACAGTTCTACATAGAGGACTGTAGGACCTCATCTAGAACACAACAGTTCTACATAGAGGACTGTAGGACCTCATCTAGAACACAACAGTTCTACATAGAGGACTGTAGGACCTCATCTAGAACACAACAGTTCTACATAGAGGACTGTAGGACCTCATCTGAACACAACAGTTCTACAGAGGAGGGTGAGGTTCTATATGGGACTAAATAACAGGGGCGTCACAAGGGGGGGGGGATTGGGACTGAGTTACTAGGTGAAAGGGCCTTAATAATTTGGGACCATTATGTTAAACTTTAGCCATTGAAAAGTAGCATATAGATCTGCTATTTTATTTATCAACTCATGAACTGTAACTAAAACTTTGCTTCTGGGGGGTCCCTGCCCCTGGCACTAAATATTTTGAGATCCGTGGCCAAATACATATCATTTTGTGGGTCCTTCACATGAAAACGTTTGAGCACCACTGACATAGAAACAAAGACTTTTTCACGGTTAAAAAAATAACAAATCTACAAGAGTGCCGCGCTGTGAGCTTGTGTATCTGCTATATTTTCAAGAGTTAAAGCACACACACACACACACACACACACACACACACACACACACACACACACACACACACACACACACACACACACACACACACACACACACACACACACACACACACACACACACACACACACACAGGTTTGCAATTGCTACTTTGTGGGGACATTACACTTAGTCTACTATCTTTGTGGGGACATTCCATTCATTTTAACCCTAACCCTAAACCCTAACCCTAACCCTAACCATAACCCTTAACCTAACCCCTAAAGACCTTGTGGGGACGTATTAATTTGTCCCCACACGTTTTTTTCCCTGGATTGTACTATCTTTGTGGGGACATGAGGTCCCCACAAAGATAGCTTTGCAAGCCCACACACACACACACACACACACACACACACACACACACACACACACACACACACACACACACACACACACACACACACACACACACACACACACACACACACACACACACACACACACACACACACACACACATTGAATTGACCTCCGAGGATCATTAAAGACAGGGCTTGACATTAACTTTTTGGACAAGTACATTTTCCACGCACAAAAGTCACTTGTCTGGATAAAAATTAGACATTTCAAAGAAATGTCTTTCTTAAATGCATGCATAGCAGTCAGACATTGAAATAGAATAAATAACAAAAGGCCTGCTAACGACCCCCCTTTGCTCCCTCCACTCCATATATGGTCAGTCCATAGTTTGCATACAGCACTATAGGATAAAGTCCATAGTTTGCATACAGCACTAAGCTATAGGATCCAGTCCATAGTTTGCATACAGCACAAAGCTATAGGATCCAGTCCATAGTTTGCATACAGCACTAAGCTATAGGATCCAGTCCATAGTTTGCATACAGCGCTAAGCTATAGGATCCAGTCCATAGTTTGCATACAGCGCTAAGCTATAGGATCCAGTCCATAGTTTGCATACAGCGCTAAGCTATAGGATCCAGTCCATAGTTTGCATACAGCGCTAAGCTATAGGATCCAGTCCATAGTTTGCATACAGCGCTAAGCTATAGGATCCAGTCCATAGTTTGCATACAGCGCTAAGCTATAGGATCCAGTCCATAGTTTGCATACAGCGCTAAGCTATAGGATCCAGTCCATAGTTTGCATACAGCACTAAGCTATAGGATCCAGTCCATAGTTTGCATAAAACACTAAGCTATAGGATCCAGTCCATAGTTTGCATAAACACTAAGCTATAGGATCCAGACCATAGTTTGCATAACACACTAAGCTATAGGATCCAGTCCATAGTCTGCATACAGCACTAAGCTATAGGATCCAGTCCATAGTTTGCATACAGCACTAAGCTATAGTGTAGCGTCACGGCCGGGAGGCGAACCCGGGACCCCGATTTGCCAGGTATGTGCGCTGAGTCAGCCAAAGTGCCAGGCACGTTGGCGAGAGCCAACGCACATACCGTATAGCCTACAGTCGTCCCCTCTACCTGGAAGCGCGACCACGCGCGCCAGCCAGGATCTAAGATCGACTTTGAAACCGGGGGGTTCAAACGCAACTCAGGGGGGAACAGTCGTCGACTACTAGCCGGACAGGTCTACACCGCCGCCGGGGATGAATACTTCCCCTCTGTACCGCTGCCACCAATGTAGCGTCACGGCCGGGAGGCAAACCCGGGACCCCGATTTGCCAGGTATGTGCGCTGACCAGTCAGCCAAAGTGCCAGGCACGTTGGCGAGAGCCAACGCACATACCGTATAGCCTACAATAGGATCCAGAAGGATTTATTACTTGTCCTGGACAACAGAACAAGCCTTAATGTCAAGCCCTGATTAAAGATGTATTTGTTCTATTATTTAATTTGACTTGCTTTTAACTGCTGCCTTATCAAATACTGTGGACAACCTGAATGTATGTGTGTGTGTGTGTGTGTGTGTGTGTGTGTGTGTGTGTGTGTGTGTGTGTGTGTGTGTGTGTGTGTGTGTGTGTGTGTGTGTGTGTGTGTGTGTGTGTGTGTGTGTGAGAGAGAGAGAGAGAGAGACTTTGCAACCACTGCACACAAAATGAAGTCCGCTGTACCAAGACATCAGAGACACATACTTCCCACAGATCATAACCACCCAAGGAGAGTTTGAAAATATGACCAATGATGAAAAACTCCCATACCTGCTGGGTGAAGTAAAACAATGTGCAAACACAGCAGCAAGATTCGTGAGCTGCTGTGATAGGAGAAGGATATCAAATGGAAGCCAACCACCTTAAAAACCATTGTACATATCCCTGCTCTGCCTGCACGTTACCGTGATGCATGAAAACTGTTTTCACCTGTACATATTTTGTTCTGATTGTATTGTATTGTGTACACTTCTGCTTTGGCAATGTAAACGTATGTTTTCTCATGCCAATAAAGCCCTTTGAATTGAATTGAATTAAGAGAGAGAGAGAGAGAGAGAGAGAGAGAGAGAGAGAGAGAGAGAGAGAGAGAGAGAGAGAGAGACATGATCATTAGCATCATTAGCCTCCCTCCACCACAGTCAGCTAACATGCAACACATTAACACATAGGGTGCCCACTGCCCACGATTATTCAACATTTAATCGGAAGGTGCCCATGGCAACCCGCCATTTTAGAGACTTTTGATGGGCTGGCAAAAAAGTAATTAGAGTAAATGTACTCCGAGTATTTCCTGTTTATTTTCACAATAGTATTTTATTTCAGTCAGGACCGTTTTTTAACAATCGCGGGCCACCGTGCTTTTGTGACGGCCGGTAGAGAAGGCAGCGTTTTAAACGTGAAGGTGATTTAAAAGTTAGATTAGGAGAAAAATGCATGTTTGTGCAGCAGCGTTACACTGATGTGAATGAGGGAGACAGACTTCCCGGTCACGTGATCTCGTGCTGCATTTTGGGAAATGGAGTGTTTTTCGTCACCGCGGTAGCCTGGTACAGTAGCTACAGATTAATGTAGTTTACTGTACAACGCGTCGAACGCGTCAACGGGCACAGGGAGACATCAAAGAGATTGACGCGTTGGCACGTTGTGGACCTCCTATGAGTTAACATGCATCACTAATTAAAACAGCCATGCATCACAACTTGGACCTAGCCTGGCAGTGCCAGCCTCTTTCATTGTCAACGATCCTCAACCCAGGTCTAATATAATGATAAATCTTACCAGTGTTGTGTTGCTGCTCTAGGAAGACGTCTGCAGAGACTCAGAGTAGGAATGTAAGTGACGAGTTTCAACAGGTCTTCATGGCTCCACTGTGGTCCACACTCAGCCTGTCCAGACAAGAGACACACTGTCAGATTGACCAACATACTGTATGCAGACATGTTGGTGTGAAAGTTGTGTCTTTATTTCACCTTCATACATGTTCATACATGTTCATACAATCCCTACATGTTTACTGGTGGTGACAAACAAGTACATGTGCTGCACGTATGTATATAAACACACACACACACACACACACACACACACACACACACACACACACACACACACACACACACACACACACACACACACACACACACACACACACACACACACACGCATGCAAGCACACACACACAAGTGAATGAATGCACAAACACATGCATCTTTGTCTATTCTGTTGTTTCAGAATAATTACCTGTTGGGTTTGTGGGTGCAGAGAGTCTGAAGAGGGTTGGAGTCCAGCTATGGTCCAGGTTGGTCCAGGTTGGTCCAGTATGCTTCAGTAGTTGACAGACATGTAGGAACTGCTGACTTTTTACAGCCTATGCTATACTGTCGCTGTCACAGGGATGGCCAGTATCTGTCAATACAATGCACTGTGATTGGTTTAGAACAGCATCTGTCAATACAAAGCACTGTGATTGGTTTAGAACAAGGTGAGGTATGTGTTCAATGCCTCCAGGTAGTCACATGATGCAGACACAACCTGTTTAGCAGGTTTGAGCAACCAGAGAGCGGGGGCGGGGCCAGGGGTGGCTCCTGTCCCTCTGGGGATTCAAGACATGTTCAGGTTAGCCAGATTTAAACTGCCTCAAGGGACGGTGTTTATTCATTTAATTAGTGACGGTTGATGGCACAAAGTGAACATTCTGGAGCTGTGAGGCGCAGCAGACTCAACACACACTGTTCAGGGGTCTGCCATGACATAATGGTACATTTATACAACGCATTTAACCCTGCAAGGCCCGAATTAATTTCTACTGGCCAAAAAAAATATATAAGAAAAATCAGGTGGTGTTGTAGGAGTCCTAATCACAGGGAAATGTAATGTTAAAAAATTAATAATGTTTTTGTAAGATTTTATAGCCATAAATCATGAATCATAAATCATGCTCTAATTTGCATTTTTGGGATCTTTTTCACAATAATAACACATGTACATGTTCTAGACATTCTAATGATCACGAAAAAAAAATATTACAGGCATTTTACTCATGTTTTTGTGAGGAATAGCTTCAGTTAAAAAGTGAGATGTTGTTCGTCCAGACACTGGAATTTCAACTTCTCTGGGAAGTGTGAATGTCAGTCTCTGTGGGGGGTATTTATATGCAAATATCGTGGCCAAAGGCATTGTAATACTAAACAATAGGATTTAATGGTGATGTTAATGTGAAAAAAGAACAGGAAAACTAATTATAACATTTAAAAAAAAAATGATTAACACAAATGTTGCCAAAAAGCAACGCATGCTACCAACACCAGGGGAACTCTGGACTCTGGAAGAAACCTTCTCCTCCAAACAGAGAGACTGATGCCTCTAATAAATAATTCAGGAGATTATTGAACAGTATTTATCAAACAGAGAGACTGATGCCTCTAATAAATATATATAAATATATATAAATATATATAAATAGAGAGACTGATGCCTCTAATAAATAATGCAGGAGATTATTGAACCATATTTATCAAGCTGCTTTGACTTACATTTACCAGCTCAGAGGCCTTATGGTTAGAGTGGCCGTCGTCCTGAGACTGGGAGACAGGGGTTCGATCCCCGGCCGGGTCCTACCAAAGACCTGCATGTTATATTCACGTATAAAATAATGGTTTAAGTGGTTCAAATCCAAAGCGACACAGATGCATTCCTGGGGTTGTAAAGGGTTAATTTAAAGTGAGCTGTCTGTCAAGACGCTGCCATTAAGAACAGGTTCTCTGTGTTTTCTGGAGATGAAATGATAGGAATTCATTTAGAACAGCTTCACAGTGTGTGCATGTGCGTGTGTGTGTGTGCGTGTGTGTGTGTGCGCGTGTGTGTGCGTGTGTGTGTGTGTGTGTGTGTGTGTGTGTGTGTGTGTGTGTGTTTTGTGTGTGTGTGTGTGGGGGGGGGGGGGGGCTAACCTTAAGACACTGGGTTTCTGGGAGGGGGTCTTTGGTTAGGGCATTTTAGGGTTAATTGATACTGTATTTGGTATACAGGGCTTTGATGGGTTTTTGGGAGGGGGTCTAAAATGAATGGATGTGATACTGTAGGGAATTGGGCGTTTACCCAATAACCATTCTTTGGCAAATCCATTAAAAAAAATTAATGGCTTACATATGAAATCGGGTGACCCTGTCCCTATTTCTTATCAAATCAATTCATTTTTCCACCCTGAAAAATGGGACCCAGTGCCTCCCTGCTTGGCACTCAACATCAAGTGATTTCTAGCTAAACATGTACTTGGTCTGATCTTTTCCCCCTCTACACCAAATAGACGATTATCTAGTTTCTATTTCTGTTGCTTTATTTTCAGACACAAACAATAGATGGTCTATTTTTTTTAGCTAAAGTTCTCCTCAAAATAGTGTTTAGTGTAGTAACTCTGAGGACCCCCTAGGGGTCCCGGACCTCCTGTTGAAGACCCCTGGCCTAAACGCTACATTGACTCTTCAGTTGTTTTCATGTAAGAGTTTATTTTAAATAGGGATGCACAATTAATCGGGCCATCATATTGGTATCGGCAATATTGGCCATAAAAAGGCATTATCGGTATCGAACCGATATCAAAATAACTGATCGGTTTAGCCGATATTTTGTTTTATAACATTCACATTTGAATGTGAAGCTGAAAAGCCTTTTATTATGATGGAGGCTGAATATTCAATCAGGGTTTTCTGGGAAAGCCTTTCAATTTGGATTTTTTTTAATAAAAATATTCAATTTAGATATTTGCAGATATTTGCAAAAAAGCAGCTGGGTTGGGCTGCGATATCTGAATTTCCACCTTGGGAGGAGTAGGTATTCATTATTATTATCATTATTCATTATCATTAGTGTCATATCTGTCGATACAGATTCTATATAAGATATATATTGCATTGTAATATAATAATGTAATAAATATCGGTATCGGAATCGGTATCGACAGATATGAGCTTGTAAAATATCAGGTATCAGACATAATTTCATGATTGTGCATCTCTAATTTTAAACCATAAGCCCATGGATACTTACATTCATGGAGATTTATTGGTTTTTGTCGCATTCCTAAGACAATAACCTGAGGAGGCTCTTTGTGTCTCCATAGGGAACCACTGCTGCTCATCAAATTATTGGCTTAGGACAAAAGATCTGAGTTAAAAATGTTTTCAAAGATATACAGTTTATATTCACAGATGTTTCATATGAGCTTGTAGATCTGTATAAGTATAACATAATGGTTAAAGTGAACTCAGATGCATTCCTGGGGTGTAAAGGGTTAATTTAAAGTGAGCTGTCTGTCAAGAAGCTGCCATTAAGAACAGGTTCTCTGTGTTTTCTGGAGCTGAAATGATAGGAATTCATTTAGAACAGCTTCTCTGTGTGTGTGTGTGTGTGTGTGTGTGTGTGTGTGCGTGTGTGCGTGTACGTGCGTGCGTGCGTGCGTGCGTGCGTGCGTGCGTGCGTGCGTTTATGAAAGTAATGGTTGTTTATAAATACAACAAATATGTGTTTCTTTGTCAACTTTCTTTCTACATTCTTTCTTTCTAGATCTGCTATTTTAGGGTAATGTTCCCCAGCACAAAGATCTAGAGGAGCCCATGTAGAAACTGAGGACCCCTGGGGGTCCCGGACCCCCAGGGGTCCTGGACCCCCTGTTGTCACTTTCCAACATGTCTGGGTTCTACTCAGGCTTTGTGTCTGATAAAATATAAACTGAATCAAGCTAATGTAAAATGTGGCTGTTCACAAGACCAGCGTAGACGATAAAATGACCCCAACATGTTTGAAAGTGAAATATCCCTTTAACAATAACTAAAACATAATATCATTCATAATCATGTATTGATAAAGACAGCAGAAGGTTTGTGTTCAAGGTTATTGACCTGAGGACATGTTTGACAGATCATAACCATTGATTACTGCACTGCAGCTAACCTTAATACATAATAGGCCTATGCATAATAATAATACTAATTCTTGGCCATCTGGCCAGTGATGTATATTGGACCAGCCAGTTACCCATATATGGAGACCCCTGCATGATAGTCAACAATGTGATGTCATATATGGGCATTACCAAATATGGGCATTCCCAGATATGCGCTTAATATTGATGACATCGGGACAGCGATCTCCATATAATGGGCATAAAACAGACAAGGACCTAATTCATTTGCAAGTGTGACACATGATGACATCAGCGATCTCCATATATGGGCATAAAAGGGACATCATGCCAGAGCCTGATGTCAGAGCGGCAAACCCGTTCTCTTAAGAGTGGTTTCCCTGACATCACAGTGACATCAGAGCATGATGTCAGAGCGACAAACCCATAGGAGAGAGGGCGAGATCATTTAGCGACCTACAACCGGGTCGCAACGTGGTCGGTAGTTTTCAGCGACCGGGTCGCTAAATCGACCGACTGGGACGCTAAAACCACCGACCGGGACGCTAAAACCACCGACCGGGTCGCTAAATCGACTGATCTCTCTCTCTCTCTCTCTCTCTCTCTCTCTCTCTCTCTCTCTCTCTCTCTCTCTCTCTCTCTCTCTCTCTCTCTCATGCTCTATCATATTGTCGTTGTCGGGTGAAAACCTTGTATGTACAAAACCGTTTGTTTTGCATTTATCATTTTAAAAATGATTTAAACTAGTGAAAACAGCCGATCTACAAGCACACAACGCCTCGCACCGCAAGGCATTGTGTGCTTGTAGATCGGCTGTTTTCACTACTTTTGTGCGACGGCCTTGTATGATGAAGCAGGACTTTACTTTGCAAAAGAACATACAAATTTGAAACTTGGAGATACGAGGTCTCACCCCGACAACGACGATATATGACAATGTGTGCGTGATTAGAACAACCAGTTTGCAAGCTAACCAAGATGCAAGCTAACCAATTATCAGATCGACATACAATCCACCGCTTTCAGCGCCCGACTCTGTCGTCATACGACAAAGCATTGACTGGGGCAAAAACCCAATCCTCCCCTCCTCTCTCTCCCACCCACTCAGTGCTCTCTCTCTCTCTCTCTCTCTCTCTCTCTCTCTCTCTCTCTTGTATTGCAGACGTTGAATCGGTGTCTTTGAAGAGAATATTAATGCCTCCGAGAGCTTTGAGTTACGACGACCCTGCTACACTCTCTCTCTCTCTCTCTCTCTCTCTCTCTCGTCGCGTTGGGTGATCGATACAGAGAGAGAGAGAGAGAGAGAGAGAGAGAGAGTCGGCCGGGCGATCCTCCGTGAGGTCACGCCCCCCTGAGCCGTGAGTGAAAGAAAATGGGAAAAGTTTGCTGCTTTTTTGCTTCACTTGTCTTTGTTTGGCGTTCATCTCCTTTCCCTCTCCGCCTTGTTATGCCTCATTCACACTACAGATATATAGTTGAACGTTTTGCTTGGTAATTCAATGTAATCTCAATGGAAACCAGCTTTAAAGATACAGCACACAGAAAGAACAAAGCTTTGAAAGCTTTAAAGCTGGTTTCCATTGAGATTACATTGAATTACCAAGCAAAACGTTCAACTATATATCTGTAGTGTGAATGAGGCATTAGGCTGTGTTGTGTTTTCTGCTTTCATGTTTGTTCCAGCCGGAATGGCCTAGTTCTACTCCTTCACATGTCACACACGCACGCACGCACGCACGCACACACGCACACACACACACACACTGCTGTTGAGCCGTTACGCAACGCGAGGCGGGGAAAGAGAATAATAAAACAAGAGGCAGACGTTTTTACAGGCAAATCTCACAAGCTAATTTCACTATTTAAAGGAGAAAACCAGCGTCCTGATTATGGGGTCAACATTTGCCTCAAACAACCGATCTACAATGAATTAGAATGATCTACAAACTTAAAGGAAAAATATGCAAGCTTGTGTGTACACAAAAACATTCCCCCCTCCCCCTCCCCTCTATGACAGGCATCAAACAGGTAGTTGTCTTTGATGCTTTCATTGATTAAAGAGATCACTAACGAGCACTTATGACACTTTAATGGACCAATCAATTACCTCAGTGCACAACCCCTTTGAAGTTCAAAGGGAGCAATTAAGAGCTCTGGCTGAGCTCCCCCTGACAGAAACGTCCCTCCACTGTTTCTGTTGACAGGGGATGTGTCTTTCTGCAAGGAAACACCCCAGCACAATAGTTACTGATGATGGGAAATGACTGCTAAAAATGTATATACATATACATCTTTTAATAGTCTTAAAGTTACATATAATTTCTTTAACTTTGTATGTATCTATGAAGTTAAGATTATTCTAATAGATCGCCGGGTGGGGTTATAATATTACAGAGTAGATGACAGAGTACAGCAACTTGCAATGGGCCTGGTGTACAAGATACACTACACCACTATGATACCCAAGTACCTGACAAAATACTGGTCTACAAGATACACTACACCACTAAGATACCCAAGTACCTGACAAAATACTTTATAAACATTAAGGATGTCCATAATTACAACACCAGAGGCAGCGCCACAGATCACTTTCAACCCAGAGTCAAAACCAACAAAAAGGGTCAAACTTGTTCTTCTGCTATACCACCAAAATGTGGAAAGCCTTACCGAAGGCTATAAAGGAGTGTGGATCACTAGCATCCTTTAAAATTGCCCTGAAAAACCACTTACAGGCAGCAGCTGTTCGCAACTGGTAAAAAAACAATCCTAGCCCAGCCCTACCCTCCCCTGCCCCATCTCTGTGTGTATACTTTCTGTTTGTTTAGATTTACTGTTTTCTTTTTTTGTTCTTTCATTTTATTTTCCTTACATATCTACTAGATAGTACTGTGTTCTATTCGTCTGTCATTCAATGTTATATGAGATACTTTAATGGTTTCCTGTGGAAATAAGCTTAGTCTTTTCATGGATCTCCTTTTGGTAGACCTTGTACCAGTGAACTGTACCGTCATGAAACTACCTTTTCCTATGCAAACTTCTAATAAAGTCTTCAATCAATCAATCAATCAATCAATCAATCAATCAATCAAACAATCAATAAATCAATCAATAATGTGCACATTTGTCTTCCCTGTGTATTTTTGGTTACTTCCTGAGTCAAAAGGCCTGATCGAAAAACACTGAATTAATGAAGTCATAAACTCAGCCCCTCCCCTTTTACCATTCACCCAACACTGTGGGTGTGGCTAACTTCAGCTGGGTCACCACCCACCATGACAACCAGGCATACTTAAAGGGAGAGTTCAGTCAAATAAAGATGATAACAAGTGTATTCCCAGTTTGTCACACAACAGAGTAATGTATTATTAACCAACAGACAAAATTTTAATGATGAAAAAATCGATAGTTTGAAAAAATGTGTTTCAAAATTTGTCATATCCAATACATATTTTTCTGGCCTTTCTGACAAGGACTGTAGGGGCGTGGCCTATGCACACAATGAAGCCACGCCCATTCACAGAAGTATCCACTTTGGTCTTCTTGATAAAGAAAAAAAAAAAAAAAGGCACTGAAGTACATTTACTCAAAAAATAAAGTAACTAAGTACATTTACTCAAGTACTTTGTATTCAGGTACTTTGACTTTACTTAATTGAGTATTATTATTATTATTATTTTCAGTAGTTTCTACAATGCAGTAGTGATACTTTTACAGTTTTACTCAAGTAAAACATTTGAGTACTTTTTTCCACCACTCTCTCACACGCACGCGCGCGCGCGCACGCACGCACGCACGCACGCACGCACGCACGCACGCACGCACGCACGCACACACACACACACACACACACACACACACACACACACACACACACACACACACACACACACACACACACACACACACACACACACACACACTCTGTGATTGGCTGAGTGGGGCAGCATGAGTTTGCCTGCTTCTCTCATCTCCGCACCAGTCTCTCAACACGAGAGAGTGTTTTCTACTGGTGATTCAGTCAGAGTGTATCAAAGGGTGCGTTCGTAAATGCGCACCGGGTGTGGTAGAGCGGTTATTGTCCACGACATTGCAAGCGGCGCGAAGGCCAGCGGACCTTGGTCCTGCTCTTCGCGCCCGAGCGCCGCAGGCGCGAGTGCCCGCGAAGAGCGGGCCAGGGCCGCGCGAGTTACGAAGCCGTGGTGAATGCAATCGTTATATTTATGCCCAGGCCGTAAGGCCTGGGCAAGCCCACGATAAACGCCCGCGCAGTCCACCCGTCTCCTACGGTAGGAATACTCGCCACCCGGTGCGCATTTCCGAACGCACCCTTTGATACACTCGGACTGAAACACCAGAGGAAAACACCATCCCCTCTCAACACAGACAGGGGAGACGAGGAAAGCTAGGCTATGCTAACTGCTAACCAAACTCTGTGGGTCTGTGGAGTGTCGAGTGAAAGCCTGGCTACGCGAGGCTAGTGGAGTGTGGATTGATGCACGCACGCACACGCACAGTGTGTGTGCGTGCATGCATGCATGCGTGTGCGTGTGCGTGTGCATGTGCGTGTGGTGTGCGTGCGTGCGTGCGTGCGCGTGTGTGTGTGTGTGTGTGTGTGTGTGTGTGTGTGTGTGTGTGTGTAAAATGACAGGGAACAGCAACAGTGTGAACGTTAGCGTTGAGCTACCGGCACTAACTAACATGAAGGGAAGAGGAGATGCCTAGCAACCGACCTTTGATAGGCTATCAAGTAGCCTATCAAAAGTAATTAATTTATAGTATTACCGTGATGCGCACGACGGTAAAGCATTAAAAATATGATAGCCCAGGCATGATTCAAAAACGTAAAGCAGTCTTATTATTCCACAATGCTTTAATATAAAGTTCCAATTTTTTTAACAGGGGTTCAGAAACTACAATTCTACATGTTTAATATGTCTATAAACAAATAGCTTAATTCACTTAACTGCCACTTTAATGAACCGGTGGTTGTGGCCACATAATTTTTTTTTTTTTTTTAACTCTTTCAGAACACTTTTTTTGGAAAAGAATCATCCTCCAAGTATATAATCATAATACCTGATAATCATGTTTTAATCAATACCTGATAATCATGTTGGGGGGGGGGGGGGGGGGGGGGCATGCGGCCCATGCACCCATCTGACGATTTTACTCTGCAAACCAACACATCTCTTGTTTGAAGGGATTTGTTTTATAGGGAAAACAGGAGGGGGCCTAGTATGGAGCCCTGCATGGGGTACGCCGGTAAAAGGACCTGTAGAATAAACCTGGAATCACCCTTGTGTTATCCATTATGAGGGAGAACAATTGGAGAAAACAGTAAGCTCACAACACATCGCATCGCATCGCATCGCATTGCATTGCATGACGTTTTGTTGTTGTTTTGGGTGTTATAATAGACCGCCATGGGAGCGTGTTTGAGAATCACTGATCTAAAACACTTCTGACATTCCATTTCTACTTCTCTGATACTCTGGCAGGGGCGTCACAAGGGGGGGAACGTGGGACTGAGTTACTAGGGCCCAAGGTGGAGGGGCCCTAGTATGTTATACTTTAGCTTTTGAAAAGTCGTGAAAAACTAAAATGTTGCTAAAAAAACAGAAGGACTTGAAATATTCAAAGACTTTTTTTTTCATGATTTTTGAAAAATAGCAGATCTACAAGCTTGTAGATCTGCTATTTTTCAATAGTTAAAGCACAAAATGAGAGGGAATCCTTGTACCCATGCAGGGCTCAGCATTTGGTGTGACACCCCTATACCCTGGTGTAGTCTGGCAGTCAGAGGAAAGTTCTGATACCCTGGTGTAGTCTGGCAGTCAGAGGAAAGGTTCTGATACCCTGGTATAGTCTGGCCGTCAGAGGAAAGTTCTGATACCCTGGTGTAGTCTGGCAGTCAGAGGAAAGGTTCTGATACCCTGGTGTAGTCTGGCAGTCAGAGGAAAGTTCTGATACCCTGGTGTAGTCTGGCAGTCAGAGGAAAGTTCTGATACCCTGGTGTAGTCTGGCAGTCAGAGGAAAGGTTCTGATACCCTGGTGTAGTCTGGCAGTCAGAGGAAAGTTCTGATACCCGGGTGTAGTCTGGCAGTCAGAGGAAAAGTTCTGATACCCTGGTGTAGTCTGGCAGTCAGAGGTTCTGATACCCTGGTATAGTCTGGCAGTCAGAGGAAAGTTCTGATACCCTGGTGTAGTCTGGCAGTCAGAGGAAAGGTTCTGATACCCTGGTGTAGTCTGGCAGTCAGAGGTTCTGATACACTGGTGTAGTCTGGCAGTCAGAGGAAGGTTCTGATACCCTGGTGTAGTCTGGCAGTCAGAGGAAGGTTCTGATACCCTGGTGTAGTCTGGCAGTCAGAGGAAAGTTCTGATAGGGAGAGGCTTGGAGCAGACGTAGTATTAATATTATTATTATTACTAGAAGCGGGCGGCCCAGCGTCTAGTCGGCGACCTGGCCAACTCGGAACAATGTAAATAGGGAATGAATGCCCCGCCCTTTAATGCAAACCCCATTATACCTGTTTTCATAGGACCCGTTTTGACCATCTGTCTGCCTGTGTCCATTTATGCCCATATATGGAGATATCTGTATCTGTCTGTCTGTCTGTCGGCGTCCATTTTATGTCCATATATGGAGATCACTGCAGTTATAGTTCTGGGTCCATTTTATGCCCATATGTGTCCGAGGCTGGTGGAAACGGCCAAATGTCGGCAATTTTACAAGTCAGAAAATGCGAAAATAAGATTGATTTAAAATTTTCTTTGTTTTTCGTTTTTGTATTTAATTAACAGTTTGAATATAGAAGAGGGTTTTCGTTCCATAAGATATCTTTGTTAAGGTCGGTAGGCCTATATGGCAAGATTAGTGTAGCAAAGTTGCCTTCTTTGGCAGAGTTTTACTGCTGTTTTAGGAGGAGGAGAAATGGAGCTCTTTAGATTTGCATAGCGATTTCACGGGAGCACGATTGGTTTAAGGAATGCATTGTCTCGTATTTCAGCACGCCCATACAGCGTGCTATCTGCTTGTAAACAGTCTACACAGTAACTAACTTCATCTCGCTAATGTTAACGGTTTGCTGAAGACAGTATTCTGGAAGGATGTATTTTTTTATGTATACAT
Source organism: Nannobrachium achirus (assembly GCF_963921795.1). NCBI lineage: Eukaryota > Metazoa > Chordata > Actinopteri > Myctophiformes > Myctophidae > Nannobrachium > Nannobrachium achirus. Next base: position 3,850,811 of record NC_137827.1, read on the forward strand.
CGTGATCTCAGTCGCTCTCGGACACACAAAGAAAACGTGGAAAATCGAAGCAGCATGTTGAAAACGCTATGTCATCATGAGTCCTTGTGCTGGCATTACAGGCGACACGCTCACTCGTCTGTAGTGAAAATAAAAGATACAGTTTCGCTACTCACCAAAACAAAGACGGATTCGGGGAGTTGAAAGCCTACTTTACTTAGTGGGAACACTCAGAGTTCCCAACATCACGTCTAAAATACACTTTTTTATCCAGATAACATAATATTTCACCGGAAGGCAAAATGTGGTCAATGGACATTTCTATTGACAAGATCTGTAGAGGGCGGTGTGGAGTAACTAAAACCTCCGGTGAAAAAGTTTATTCTCTGGTAAAAAAGTGTATTAAAGTGTATTTTAGACGTGAGGTGGGGGTTTCTGAGTGTTCCCACTAAGTAAAGTAGGCTTCAATCACCCTTAAACCGTCTTTGTTTTGTTGAGTAACAAACCGTATTTTATGTTTATTACATGCAGACGAGAGGGTGCGCAGGTAGCGCAGTCGTTCCTGCCTCGTAAGGGCTCATTGGTAACATAGCGTCAAGGCTCATTCTAACGCTCTCCTCCTCCTCACTGCATGAGCACACACCGCTTGAATCGGTCGATGTTTCGGTCCTAAAGTTATTAATTGTTTCACTTGCTTTAAGCATTAAATAAATAACCTGCTGAGAGACTCTGAACTCACTTACTCAGCGTTTACAAATCATTCGTTCAAAAGTGAGTAGGCTTCTGAATAACGCAGTAGTCTACAACCAAAAGAAGAAGAAAAAAACTAAAAGAAAAAGCTGCCTTCTCTGTCCTGCGGGGGAAAACACAGATCTACAAGCCCACAACATGTTGCATTTCGATCGGTTGTAAACTTGGAGATCTGCTATTTACGGTGCAGCACACTGGTGCGTGGACAATGACGCTCACAAGCGCGACCACCGACGACTGTAAACAAATCAACGTGATGGATATAATTCCAGTGGAGAAACGCAAAGTTTGGATTTATATTAAAAATGCACCAATGGATTGGATATACACAACACTTTTCCCTGTACCTTCAGAAGTTCAGAACGTGCCAAACTAAAAGGTAATACATCGTGCCCGCAAAACTGGGACTACACATTTAGAGCACTGGTTCTCTAAGTGCTTGAGGGAGTTTTAGGGGGTCGCCAGCTAAATGATAGGAACCCAAAAATTGACCCTTATCTATGGGTATGGGTACACAATGGAATGGGTCCATTTGGTTCCGTATACACTGCAGATTCTGATGCATGACAAACTGGGGGTCCTTGAAATGTAAATGGTTGAGAATCAATGATAGAGCCTTGGACATTAAAATGGGGGTCCCTGGCGTATCTTTTCAAGTGGGGGTCCACGGGCTAATGTGTCCATTTGGGGGTCCTTGACATTAAGATTACAAGTAGACCAACACATGATGTGTGCCATCTAAATGATAGGAACCAAATAGACCCTTATGGGTAGGTGCATGTGTTATAGCAGCTTTGCAAAGTACAAGTACAAGATCTGCTAAGTGGGTAATGTATATGTTTTGCAATAATAATCTAAATCTAGTCTACTAAATAACTAGTAGTTTTAAATAATTGTAGTGGAATAAAAGTACAACATTTGAAGTTGACAGCTATAAAACTGTGGGTGTGGTTTGACTTGGGGGGAGTGATTTAGGGGTGTAGACAAGTACCTATTGTCCCTCCCATTGTTACACCCACTTCTGGCTACCTAGAGGTGCCAAATGTACCTTGCATTCAAATGGCTTTTTAAGCACTTTGGGGTTTATGGTGCAACAAGTTTAAAATGTCCATAACTTCGTCAAATATGCTCCAATTTCAACAAATGATACATCATATTAAAGCTTAGATTCTGTACTTGGATAATATGTACAAAAAAGAAAAATGACCAATGCAGACATAAGGAACAAAGTACCAGACCTAGTCACATATATGGAGATATCTGTCTATCTGCGTCCATTTTATGCCCATATATGGAGATCTCTGTATCTGTCTGTCTGTGTCCCTTTTATGCCCGTATATGGAGATCTTTGTGATTCTGCGTCCATTGTATGCCCATATATGCCATATATGGAGATATCTGTTTATCTGTGTCCTGCGTATATGGAGATCTTTGTGATTCTGCGTCCATTGTATGCCCATATATGCCATATATGGAGATATCTGTTTATCTGCGTCCATCCTTCGGGCGGCCCAGCGTCTAGTCGGCGACCTGGCCAACTCAGAACAATGTAAATAGGGAATGAATGCCCCGCCCTTTAATGCAAACCCCATTATACCTGTTTTCATAGGACCCGTTTTGACCATCTGTCTGCCTGTGTCCATTTATGCCCATATATGGAGATATCTGTATCTGTCTGTCTGTCTGTCCAGACACGCACAGAGATTTTTTGTTGACTCATGTGGCGTACGTGATGTCAGAGCCTTTTATGATGTCACAAAATGAGTCAGCGCTTGCGCCGATGCCGATTTTCTCCGGAACAGCCTGATGTCAACAATCAACCCTGCATAAGGAGATTCCGAACGTTTCGCGCCGGTTCGGAAAAACCGCGCGTCGGGTCGGGTCGAGACCCGGCACTGCACTCCGTGCCGCGGCGGGGAACGCGCGTGCCGAATCTGAAGCCGGTGGGACGAACGGTTCTCGAGATACGTGGATTACAGACACACAGACAGACACGCAGAGACTTCTCGCATTTATAGATAGATTATCCCAGATGACAATATGTCTGTCTCTCTTCTGATCTGCATCCATTTGGTCTTCTGCTGTGACTGTAAGGTTGCCAACAAACCATCTACCAGGAACTATGGGACAAATATGGGACAGCCGCCCATTTACCAGGAACCATATAAGGGTTAAACAACCCATGCTTTATATG